>NW_025954016.1:0-32971 GCF_022497035.1 Daldinia vernicosa | reverse complement strand
CCTCCCCCCCCCCCCCCCCCCCTCCCGCCCCCCCCCCCCCCCCCCCCCCCCCCCCCCCCCCCCCCCCCCCCCCCTCTATGATATATTAAAACCCTTCCACCGTTATTATTTAGCTATAGGAGTGTAGTTGCCTTATGAATAGGCCCGGTGCTATATCATAAGTAAGAATATGATGCGGGTGCAATCTCGGGTTGTTCTTGGTGATCTTTATACAATGATTGTTCCATTACGATAAGTACATAGAGGGCTAGACACGAGGACTTATAAAGCTTTACAACATGTTCGATCTTGTGCTTACATTTCGGGCTTTTAATGTACCACACGGATGCCATAACCTACAAACACAATCAGCAGGATAAACACAAGTGAAGCATAATATATCGATGTATTTAAAAACGTATCAATCGTCAAAATCGGAGCAACAGCAGCCGACAGTAAAGAGTTGGTAAACGCTTACACGTGACGTGAATATTGTAGGATTAGGAACAATACGCAAAAGTAGATCAAATGCTAAGCCCTTAAGATAACTTAATCTCTAACCACTGGCTAGGGAAACAGTCCGGCTTGCATTCTATAATATATATTGGCAAAGAGAAATATAAGTTTTGCTATCGCACGGCACGAAATGGCCTAAAAGTAGCTGAGTTGGGTATCAGGTTTAACAGTTCAAATTATATTTTTTGTACATTCGTACATATATGTCATTAGGCATATCTGGGTATCTTCATATCTTCCTCTTAGCTGACTTGTTTACTATTCTCGAATAACAACGTAGGTAAGTATTGAACGCGCACGGTGCGATGCCTCTGACTGGTAAGACATCCTACGCTTTTTGTTTCTTCTACTTGCCGGGAGAACTAACCAAACGCCTTGCTGCTACAATACCCTAATAAAAGCAGTACCCATGAGGTGTTACGAGTTATAAAACCTTGCAAACCTTGCCAACATTTCACGTGCTCATATATTGATATCCCTTTTGGCCGTGTCCCCAACTTGTTCTATGGACCTGAGCAATTCCCTCAGTGTACCTTCAGCGTAAGAAGAATAGCCCCTAGGTACCTCGGGATCTGCCACAGCTACCTCAGAAGAAGGCTTTGCTCCCTTCCAGGACATCCATGTGCTGAACCCGGACAACAGGCTTGATGAACTCCTTGGCTCTTCTGGTGTGGTAATGTCTGCTGCAGCTACAGATTTTGATGCGACTGCCTGGGGAATCCTCGTTAGAGATTCGCGTGTATAATATCTTCCAGTAGGTCCTACAGGCGATGTCTTGGTTTCAAGGTGATTCTTTGATGTCTGTGGCTCTGCAGGACTACTTAGTAAGATCACCCCCGGTGCCCCTGGGGAAGTAGTAGCGTTCTGCGTTTGGCCTCGAGACCTGTCGATGATGGCTGTTGCGAATATAGCCGGCTTCGACGAGAGAGACCCTTGTTGGTCGTCCTGTTGTTCGCTACTGGCCTGGGCCTCCGTACTGGCCGCACTGGTGCTCTCATCGTTGGTACCTGTAGTAGTACGACTTACTTCCTCTATAATCTGAGCGGCCGGCTTTTTATTGCTCCTATCTTCATCCGAGGACCTGCTCGAACTCATAATTGTTTCTAGAGTACCGTAGGCGGTATTTCTCCGCCGAGCAGCGCCTCTTCTTTTCCTCTGCACGGAACCAGTATGTTCGTCATCGCTCGATACCGACTGTAGCGTAGACCCTCCAGGAACATGATGCCTTGAAGATGTAGATGGGGGTCCTAGGAACCCCGGTCCTGATCCTTGAGGGGCGATATGGACCTCGTACTGGTTGCTGAGAGAGTACTTCGTGCGTGCACATATCTCTGCTATCCGGTCAAGGTCTGCATTAACGTCCTGTTGTATATCTGCTATGATACTCTTAAAGGTGAAGGATTCAAGAGGCGGTAGTTTGGCTTCGACTGTTGCGCGTCTTTTTTCGGTTCCTTTACGGCGCATCTTGTCCTTCATTGTGCTATTCCGTTTAATACGCTGAGATGATAGATTATGTGAAGACGAGGTACTAGAGACGGACACCGGGCCCTTAACTGCTGAAGAAGACGACGAAGAAGCTCCTGGATATGTACGCACTACGACGGGTTGCGAATAAGTTCCGGCCGTTGAACTCTTGGCACTGGGCGGAGTTTTGACTCTGGAATAACGTTGGCGCGAGGATGGTTGGGAACGACTCAGCTGGCGTAGGGCAGTAGTACGATGGGCAGTGGTAGAGTCGTCGAGAGGGATTGGTCTTCCTTCGGCGGTATTTGGTACGAGAAAGGTGGATGAAGTAATTTTGGGAAAGACAGGAGGGAAGACGAAGGGTAGTGAACGCCTTGGGAAATTGCTATCGTTCGGAGAGCTACTGGTGGTGGTATTGGTCTGTGGATGAGGAGGGGAATTACTACGAAGTTGAGGAGGCGGGTAGGTTGAAGGATATGATGTATCTGCCATGTTCTATAACGTGCAGGCTCAGTGTATATACGGGATATGTAGGCTGGGAGGATGTTTGAAGTGCTTAGACGAGCCGGACGAGCCAGACGAGCCAGACGAACTAGACAAACTAGACAAGCCAGTAGCTGGGCTGATTGTAAGTAGTATTAGGCGATATGCTGTGGCAGCCAACAGGAAGTGCTTGATGTTCTCGTAGATAATGGATGTGATTCCCTGCGTCGGAACTAGAGAAATAGGATGATTCGTCGGCGCGTAGGCGGGACATGTGGTTCGAACCGGAGACGAGCTTGTCTAATGTTGTCGTTTTACTCTTGGTTTGATTTCTGGAGAGGAGATGGATGAAGAACCAGGGTGAGCTGCACAAAGTCGTGGTGCTATTTGAGTGGTAGAGAGGTGGGTAGGTAAGATGATACATGTAAAAGTTACATGTTTTGAGGAGGGGCTTAGCTTAGCTTAGCTTAGGTACTTTGCTTAGCTAAGTACGGTATTTACCGATCCACTCAAGTTACCTATCTACCTGCATATGTACATGTACATACATGTACAGAAATGTCATGTAGGTTTCAGCGTTACATAGATACATAGCTCTTTAGTGATAACATTGCTAGCGACTATCATACCTACACTAATATGTATATCAACAGTAAGGCTTGGACGGCTTAAATTACCTATATAATGCCATGTTCCTCCATGAATTTTCTGATTGCAAAATTGACTTCTTTCAAATAGCAACGAATTGCTAACTTCGGCGTAGTATAAACATACTTTTCTTCAGCAAATCTGCGAGACTATTTCGATCAATGAATGAATATACTGCTATTACGTACCAACTACCAGTGTCTTTCGAAAGCATCTGACCCCTTAATGCTACAAACCAAAACGCCCTCCTGGAATTAAACCGACGTTCCCTCTTCGTAAACTGGCTATTTAGTGGGTACCCGGCGGAACCATCGTGCCGTACCCGTAGCCGCCTGTTTGCACGCGGTCGCTGTACACGCCGGTAGCTCGTCGGGCGGCATAGCGGCCCTCTCTGGCCTGCTCTCGACGGTCATAGTAGACGTACTCGAGGTAGAAGGCGTGTATATGGCCTGGGAGGTATCTGCTCTTAACATATCAGCTAGTTTTCTAGCATCGCTTCATGTAATAAGACCTTCGCTCCATTACATACCCAAGGATGGTGAGGCAGATGTTGATAAGCAGATCGGCGCCACATCCGGCGACGGCCCAGACACCAATCGGAGGGACTAGACAGTTAAGTTAGATTGTCCTGTAGCCAGTGCCTACACCGAGACTTCTTTGGTACACTACTCACAAAGGATAGTTATGAGGACGATGAGTATAGCCGATGCAGCTCCCATTTTGATTAAGTAGGAAATGCTTGCGAGTTAGAAGCCGATGATATTAAGGCAGGTAAAGGGTAAAGTAATGGTCATTCACTACTGGTGGCCAGGATTGGATGTCACAAGTTAATGAAATACAAAGATTCGGAATTACCGGTTTACTTTGGTTTTGTACCTGGTAGGTATGTTTTAAATCTCGGTATGCGGGACGACGCCGATGACGTCGATCAGTAGCAGCGTACCTTACGTAAAGCATAGTCTGGGGAGGTAGGTACATAGCTGCCATTCTCGTACGTTAACTTGTTCTACATACCATGGAAGCCATCATTTGGAACCCCGCACATCGAAGTATTTGTAAGTATGAATATGTTAATAATCATATGACCGTATTAGAGGTATATATGTATTTCTTAATACATGGCGTAAGGGCATATAGTAAGGAACGTATGCGCGAATGGGTGATAATATACCTTATATTATACATTTTAAATGTATACCGGGGAGGGACCTAATGAAATATAATAACATATACGCAATTTTATCTTTATAGGTCAAGTAGTTACTCTCCTTATAATCTACCTCTTAAGCTGTAAAGAGGAAGATAAAATGAAAGTGGTGCTAGTACCCAGGGAGGTAAGCAGATGACGACGTTATGTAAGGAGGTAGGTACATACTTATAGAGCCCACATGCGTTTGTACCTACGTTGGCAACTCCACAATTCAACGCTCTTCGACCCGGTCTAAATTTTTTTTAAGAGGCCTTTCGGGGTCCGGGATAAAATAATTAGAGGTAGGAGAGACTTGGCTTAGTTAGGTAATAGGAAGTTTAGGGGAAGAGGGGGTACCCAAAAGGAAAGGAAGGGGAAGGGAAAAAAAAATTCAATTAATCAATCAATCAATCAGTCAATCAATTATAAGGAGATTGACCAACTATGCACACTGCCCAAAACCAACAGCTCTCGCTACAACCGAACCCACCACGCAACTGTACAATCCCGGGAGGTGTTCGTCGTGACTCGTCTCATTTTCTGTGCTCTTTTTTTTTTCCTCTCCTCCTTCTGCGCACAACAGACTCACTCTCTCTTATCCCTCTCTACTAGAGAACATCATTCTCCCCCCTTATTATCTCTTCTCTTTTTTCCTCTTCCTTTTTTCTTGTTCCGGTGCTTTCCTCGATCCCCCTTCCCGATATTGCGGCATTGCAGCATTGCGAGATTGCGAGATTGCGAGGAGCTGCCTGGTTTATAACTGGGTAGACGTCAAAATCCTATCGAGATAAAAGGAAGAAAAAAAAGGGAATAACTACAACTACTTTTTCGACGTTGGATTCTTCCTTATCGCGCATTGCATCGAAAGCTTTTCTCGTTGTGGTTTTTTTTATTAATCATCCACATTTAAAAAAAAAACAAACTGGAGCTCCAGTCGCTCGTTGCTACGACACCTCGGCCACCGCCTTTGACCTCCTTTCTGCGATCCCACATTTATGACCCTCGATCCTCTTGAACTTTTGGGGTTTCTAAATTCTTAAAACCTGCTCAGTTCAACTCGACAGGTTTCCGTCGTAACATACAATACTACATCGAGCCGCGTTAAGTCCGACTTTAATTACTGTACTATAAAACATCATACTACATACCACATACTACATACTACATACCACATACCACGTACCAACATCACCACTACCGCCGTCCTATATCATAGGCATCGAGTCTGCCCAATATGTCGAGCCAGCAGACTCCACCTCCTCATATCGACCGCTACGTCGTTATCCATGTAGCAACTACCTGTGATGAACACGGCGTCTATGTCACGAAGGATTCCGCAGAGGTGATTGAGCTTGGCTGGATCCTCCTAGATTCTAAGTCGCTTGAAGAGGTATGGGATATGGACGGTGGAAATCAACGAGTTTATTGCTATAAAGGGTTGAACCTTTGCGTGCTGACTTATTTCTTTCAATGCTAGATTCATCGTGAGAGCGTGCTCGTGAAACCTATCAATACACCTATTACACCATTATGCAGTAAGTCGTAGCTACGGGATTAACCGCCCCTTTTTCCCTCTCTCCCCCCTTTCTCCTCCTCCTATTCTTCCTCCTCCTTTTCTCCGAGCATCGCCATTCCCTCTGCACACATCTCTAGCTTCATCAGACTAATACTTATATGTTTTGCGCTTATAGCCAGCCTTACGACCCTGACGTGGGAGCATGTACGAAATGCGGGAACTTTCCGGGACGCGGTTAACCGCTTCGATGCTTTCGCTTCTGAGCACCTGACCTCTCAAAATCTCGACTTCGTCTTTGTCACTCTTGACGCCTGGGACCTTCGTGTCCAGCTTCCTCGTGAAGCTCGCGACAAAGCCGTTGTACTCCCACCCTACCTGCAACACTCGAGGACATTCGATCTACGTACCGAATATCAACGATGGCAACAGCACCATCCTGAATCTCTCCCCTTCGGGCCTTCGATGCTCTCCAACATCTGCGCTGCCCTCGAGGTCGAGCCCGTCCAATCCAGTGCCCCTATCAAACATAACCTCCCCTTTCACCTGCAGGCTCTTGCCCCAGCATCTCCTCGACGTGCCATGGAAGAGGCGGTGACTCTTGCCAGAGTTCTGCGCGGCCTGATTCGCAAGTCTCAGCCACCCCAGGAGCATCCTGACGTCTTGACCCGTCCTATGGATGCCCGTGCTGATGTTCGTGCATTCCTATCTGAGCGAAGCAAGGTTCTGCACATGTCTGGTTTGCCTCACGATACTACCCAGTCGGAGCTTGAGAGTTGGTTTACCCAATTTGGTGGCCGTCCCATTGCTTTCTGGACCCTACGTACCCCGGAACAGCATAAGCCCACAGGTACCGGCTTTGCCGTGTTTTCGTCCCATGAAGAGGTATGTTCTTACGTATATATGCTTATATTATATGTTTCTGTATCCCAACTAAGACATTTTAGGCCGCCGAGAGCCTCTGCATGAATGGTCGCGCTTTGAACGAGAAGGCCATTGAGGTTTCACCGTCTTCTAGTCGCGTGCTTGATCGAGCCGCTGAAATCCTGACGCCTTTCCCCCCGAGTAAAAACCGACCCCGCCCTGGCGACTGGACATGCCCCTCATGTGGTTTCTCCAACTTTCAGAGACGGACGGCCTGCTTCCGCTGCTCATTCCCCGCAGTAAGCGCCGGTCCTCAAGGTGACATGGGCTACGGCTATGGTTACGGTCCGCCGGCTATGATGGGTCCTCCGCCGCATCACGGCGGCCATCACGGAAACATGGGCCATGGAGGAGGTCGCATGGGTGGTAGTGGTGTTGTCCCCTTTCGAGCTGGAGATTGGAAGTGTGGCAATGAAGTTTGTGGTTACCACAACTTTGCTAAGAACGTTTGTTGTCTTCGGTGTGGTGCCAGCCGTGCTGGCGCTGCAGTAGTTGCCGACTCTGGTTATCCTTCGCCAATGGATAGCGGTTCTAGCTACGGTATGGGCTCCGGGTCTATGGCCGGAACGCCGGGTCCAGGCCCGTTTGCCTCTGCTGCCGGGCCATTTGGAGCGTCTGGCGGTTACGGCCACCACTTTGGAGGCCCGCCTAGCACATATGCCTTGCCCTCAGGCATTGGTGGCGGTGCCGCCCCGTACCCATCTCTGAATACTCATTTCGGGCC
Organism: Daldinia vernicosa; assembly: GCF_022497035.1. Taxonomy (NCBI): domain Eukaryota; kingdom Fungi; phylum Ascomycota; class Sordariomycetes; order Xylariales; family Hypoxylaceae; genus Daldinia; species Daldinia vernicosa. Next base: position 25,531 of record NW_025954016.1, on the reverse strand, counting down.
TGCTCCGGGTTCGCATTCGGCAGGACCATTTGATAGCCGAGCTGCCGAGGCTGCTTTCCAGTCTGCAAGCAACGGTCCCGCCTCGGCCGGGCCATCTAATAACTTCTACTCGTCTCAGTCGGAAAACGATCCGTTTGCATTCCTCTCTTCCGGTATTGGCGGTTTGTCCGTCAGTGGTGGCGATGCTCGTCAGAATGGCGCTGGTGCGCCTTCGAACAAATCACCTGCTTAAACGCAAATAGTATTTCGGCCCGTACGGACCTCGTGCGGGGTGTTCGGTATCCGATTTCACTATAACCAATTTCAGCCGTGTTTGGAATGTTGTAGTGCACGGTAAATCATGGGCGGTGTCATCCTTGGCGGTACTTCTCAGGACGTAGAAAACGGCACTTCCTAAGGGTGTGGGCTCAGTTTTTGAAGATGCGGCATAGGGGGGAGTCGAGGATACCAAAGGATTAGCAGGGTGTTTGTGGGGGAAACGTTTTTGTTTTGAGAGACAAGAAAAAGTTACACCGGAAATGTTTGAGTGGAGCTGGAAAAGACAAAAAAAGGCCGATTTTCTAGAAGGGACATCTAGGGGAAGGGGCCTTGGTTGCTGGGAGTGGTGGGTAAGGTTCTTTTACTGTCAACCATGTCGACGACCTTGTTGCCCGATATACATTGAAAGTTCTGACCTAGGTGGAAGGACCAACTTTTGTACAAATGGACGGATATGTGCAGTAAGGCGGGATCTGAATGGGTGGTGCATAGCGCAGGGAGTGTAAATGGTATACCTGGCTTCATTCGTCGAACCCCGGACTTATTCCTAGAGTTTTATTGTATCTTCCTTTTACTACTACTATTACTGCTACTTATTACTACTACACCTGTTACGCTCTATTTCAACTCAAGTTACTTATTTTCTCTTTGCTCACCATCCCGTCTTCATTTTTTTGGTAGGGGGGGAGGGGGATTTCTTTTTTTTTCTTTCTGATATATTTTTTTCCTGCTCATGTCTATCTGTTAACTAACGAGACGAGCTCTTTGTCTCTAAGAGGTATATATGTGGTTAGTTTGCTCATCGAACAAGTAAGGGATGGTTGTCTAAGCAAGGAGCCGGGCTGTGCAGACAGATAGGTGGTTGGTTGGCTCTGATGACTGAGCTATTGGGTGGGATGGAAGGATGTAAAGGAAATGAAGAAAGATCGTAGTGCGTTTTAGCTCTTCTGGTTACGGTTAAAAAATAATATTTGCACGTAGCTCGCAAATACTTGTTCCAGAGATCTTTGTCTATTAGGGCTCACCTAGTCATTTAAGGTAGTTGGTCGAGGCTCCAGTACCGTATTCCGCCTTGTAGCAAGAAGTGGGATTAAGGCGAGACCATAATCATGATATCAAGGCTGCGAGACGTATTCCGAGAAACCATATTAGAGTTGCTATACATTTACACTAATCTAATCCGTCTTCCAAATATTATACTACTATATCGGCTTGTTCTGTTTCTCCATGTGCCTAAGTATATATGTACATACATACAATATGTTCATACGGATGAGTAGTAATGGCCAGCGAACCCGATCTTATATAGCAATATGCTAAGATTATGTGCCTGGTCTACTTCATATAGATGCTCCAGCTATGCTTTCTTTATGGGATAGATAGGCTTCTATGTCGTAGGTAACATAAGTAGACAGCCTATTATTGCGGAACCACTGGTATGAGCAACTGTTATAGTTGGCCTCTCTAAGGTGCCGATACATCCGAGAGCGACACATAGCTAGACTATCCTTCCATCTTACATTGTGTCGCCTCTATTGCCGCGTCCATGTTTTATTTCGCCAGGGCAAAATCACCAAGACTTATATGAGGCCATCCTATACTATTTTTCTACTTTTTCTTTCACCTTGTACTGTTGATTGTCGTGCCCGTGTCGAATAGCTCCTATTCCCTATTCTTTAGGCACCTGTATGACACGGCTTAGCTAGAGCTTCCGGCCTGTTGGTCCACGCTGGACCCGCCACGAGCTCCACGTCCACGACCACCCCCACGGCCACGTGAACGCCCTCTACCACCGCGGGTGTCCAGTCCGGCCGGCGGGGGAACGGCATTGTATGACTGCTGGGCAGCAAACCCATTCACGTTGCTCGGGCTGTTCGAGGCGCCCCGGCCACCACGGTTGCCACGTCCACCTCGAGTCAGACCGCCGCGACCGCGTGTAGTATAACCACCAGTTTGTTGTGCTGACCCTTGCGATGGATCATTGTTGGGTGCCGACTGGTAAACCGAACTACTATGTTGTAGCCGAGGAGCTCCGTTAGGTTTCTGAGCCTGGCCACCGCCACGCCCTTGTCCTGGTTGCCGATTAAAGCCATTTACGGCGCCCCGCCAGGTTCCACGAAGGGGACCTGGTGCTGGCGCGTCTCTAAATTGACTACCTGAGCCCCCGGGTGCACCATACCCTCGCGTATGAAGGGGTAACGTTGTTTGAGTTGGTCGCTTTTCTAGACTCATCTTCGAATTTGCAATCACTTGCCTATTCGTGACATTGAGTACCGAATTAGCTGGGATAGTCTGTCCCCGGAAAGGATCGCAGCGACCGCCCAAGGTTGTTCCATTCATGAATGCGTTGTCGCAGAGTATATCGAGCATGTGGTGATTCCCAACAGTGGTTATACCAACAACTGTACCTCTAGAAGCAATGGGTACCTTTCCAGACGCCTGCACATAGACAACCCGATCACCTAAGCTAAACTTCTGATTGCCGAGTCGTTGCGTAGCATCTTTCGGGTTAAGTAACGCGGATCGGGGAACACCCTTGAGCTTTTTAGGTTCGTGTTTTTCATTGGTTTCCCTTAGCGAATCTACCGCATTCTGGAGCTGCATGACCACTTCGGAGTCTAGCTGTTCGGCATCGAGAGGAACTCGCTCGAACTTACTGGTCTCCACAGTTTTGAGCCATGCGCCAATCTCCTTAATCCTAGCGGTGGCGACGTTGCTGTCCGGCCAGAGTTGAGTCTCGTTGAGTTCGCTCCCTGACGGGTTCTGCATCACAGCAGCGAAGAAATCGGGGAAACGAGTCATGTATTCTACTAGCAATTGAATCGCAGCAGGACTGAATTCCCATCCCGAATTTGACTTCCTCGAGTACCCCAAGACCTTCTGCTTCCTTCCCTCAAACTTGAGATTTAGTCCGAGATTAACCTTCATGCTGCCGCCTATCGTATGAACGAAGAAAGACGAAGTGATCTTGCTTAAAACAAGCGGGTGAAGCCCCAAGTCTTTCGCAACGGCGTAAGAGGGCCGGTAACCACTTTGCTGTTCGGCGCGACGGATGATCTGCTGCGTGAAGTTTGGCTCTTTTACGGACGGGAAAGATACTATAATCTCGGCTTGATTGTTGTTGTGACTTGAGATCTGAAGAGGACGCCCATAGGCATAATCTCCCAGAAAGAAAGAGCGAGATCCGACGGGGAACTCCTCCTCGAATGGTATTGCGGCCTTTTCAATGAACCGTTCGTCTTCGCTTATAACTTCGTCGACGATGGCCTGTGCTGCATAATCCGTTTCCATGCCTGGAATTGGGCCATATTCTTTAATGGTGGCACCCTCATCAGTCTTAATGAGCCCCTTCAGCATTTCAACATGGACCATGGATTCTACAGGGCCAATAATGATACCGAGTCGGCTACTGTAGAAATTCTCAATGCGTAACGCCTTTCTATTCCAGTCGTCGATCTCCCTGCCAGAATGGTGAGTCTGTATCACTTGGCCAGAACCATCCGTAGCTAACGAATAGTCGAATAGTTCGTCTGATACACGTGTTATTTTAGCCTCCTGTAAGAAGGGATAACCAACATGGCATCTTTGCCCCAGCTTGACTTTTGCCGACTCAACTCTACTTCGGAGCTCTACGTCGGCTAGAGTTACAACCATGCTCTCGTTTCGGCTTTCCTGCTGGAAAACATTTACTCCGTGGAAGCCAAGGGTAGCATTGTAAGGTAGTGTAGCAAGACTGGGGAATCCTGCTAACGCGTCCACGCCAACCTTTGTGCCATTGAGTAGGCCAACATATAACTCCAGCCCTTCTGTTGTGGGTAGGTCAAAAATGTTCTCAACGCAATGGCAGTGGGGAATATCGGGAAAGATTCCGACCATGGACGACGGGTATATAAAGTCAATGTTAGGATCGTATGTGAATTTCATTGAAACACCGAAGCTGTTGCGAGCCTTTTCATCTGGTGTAAGAAGCTCATTCTTGGGTGCCATTGCAGACAACAGTCGCTTCTCGTCGATGAAGGGGATTTTGACAACTGCTTCCCATTCCATTTTCTTGCCATTCATGTCGAGTTCGAAGTCTCGTGGGTAGAAATCGATGATTGGTGACTTAGGATCTGTCATGAGCTCGTGATATACCGAAGGAACAATCTTCTTGCTTCGATCTGGGAGAACACCCATGAGCTGTTCAAACGGTCGGAAGGGTTGACCGAGCTTGAATGTTAGATCGGCATTCATGCCTTTCATAATGTCTAGATGGGTCGACTATTAGCATAGCCATTTGCTTTAGTATCACGGTCGCCAGGACTTACCAGATGTCATAGGAGAGTAGTGATAGCCATAAAACCATGGCCAAGAAGCTACTCCTTTATAGTAGTAGTATAGTACCCATTGTAGGCCTTGTACGTAATTCTCACAAAGCTTCGTCAGCTCTGTCTCCTTGGCCTCCGGAGACCATTCGAATTTGCTTGCATAATATTTGTCTTTCCACTCCAAGAACTTTTCCTTATACTTTGCTTGCGCGGCCGCCTGGGCTTCTTCGGCAGAAGAGTCGACTACCTGAGCTCTGTCATAACGCTTCATAACGCGAAACAATGCCATGTGGCCTTCTTCCTCTTCTTCATCATTTTCATCTCCGTCTGGATTTGTAGGAATTGTTAGGACTAGGTTGCGTCGTCCATCATCGTCTTCGATGGTCCGCCACTCAACATGAAGGCTATCAGCGGTGTCCTGTACGAATTTCCGGTCGGCAGCAATAAGCTCATGGCCAAGGTTGAGAGAAGTAGGCGGCTGCGTATTTATGAACTTCCTTATCTTCTTCCATAACTCCTTCTGAGAACTGGTTATAACGAGCTGTCCTTTCGCCTTCGCCGGCACTTCGCCATTGTTTTCCACCGACTGTTTACCCTTGAGCCACCTGGAGTCGGCGTTCTCGTGCTCGAAAAATCGGTCCTCCTCCTTGGAAAGTTCCTCTAGCAAGAGTCCCAAACGAGCGAGGTTGATGACCCCCCCTTCGTTGATGTAACCGTCACACTGCGGGAGGACTTGTTTATAAATACGAAACATGGTTGCCAAAGCCCCCTCGTTGATATGAAGATTAGGTAGACTTGGAAGAAAGTCGTTACCAACGAAGAACGCCATAAGTATGAAATCGTCAATGATCCTCTCCATGTCGAAAGGCACTTTTATGGCTCCTTCCTTTTTCAACTCCTGGAACTCCAATTCAAGATATTCCCGAACCATACATAGGTGCATCAGGTAGAAGTTTTGATGCTCTAGCTCCTTCGATTTCGTCTTAGAGGCGCGGCCGAAGGTGACCTCTTCTCGAAGCAAGCAGAAGTGAGGATCGTGGCTTAACAACCCCAGCATGATAAGATCGGCATCCAGGCCGTATAAACAATGACGAACATTAGGGTGATAATCGGGCTGGGCCTTCGCATTCCTGATGTACTCCATGATCTTGTGCTCTCCTTCGCCGGGTACTTCGTGACCTGACAGAACTACGTCGCAAACCTGCCAATCGGAATCCTCGGAGATCTTTTTGCTGATGAAGTACTTGAGCTGTTTGGTTAACTTGGCCATGAACTCGGTACCTGGCGTGATGCAATTACTATCAAAGGGGTCATCCTTTGGCAGTTCTTGGCCCTCTCGTATTGCCTTCTCGCGAGCCTGTTCGGCATCTAACGCAGTTCGGAAACGGCGAGCTCTCTGCTGGTTCATCTTCGCTCTGGGGGCCACCCCATCAATAGCCATAAAGAACAGTTTCTTGGGCTTGATCTTGCCAAACAGGTGCTCAATATAGTTAAATATGCGAATGAACATCTCATCTTCGCTCAGACGGAACGAGGTATCGTGGGTGTCTTTGTGGGTACAATTATGTATGATACCATTCATATCCAACTACGTAGGTTAGCGAACGACGGCGAGAGAGGATATATTGGTGGATTGCCGTACATAAAGGTTGTCGAATTCGGGGATGCGATTCTCGGCAATGAGTTGGGATATCGCAGGATATCGCTCCGAGAGCCATCTGAAGAACTTGGGAACACTAGACTGGGGTTAATACTGTGCTTTATAATCTGATTTTGAGAATGACTTTACGTACCCCATTCTGACCTTAGTTTGATTAGTGGGAGTTGATGAAAAGGAAATGAAGTTATAAAATGTGTACGACGCCGCAAGATCGATGTATGATATGACAAAATTTGTCCAACTCAGGTCTCGTCGGCGAGGAACTGTGATACACTGCTTTGCGACCTGATGTTCTGCTAGGGACTTTTAATGAGGAAGGGCGCTTAAAGAAGTAAGGCGTTATATGGAATAGACGATGTGGTTAAATTTTTGTCGAATATTGTCGAAGCAATGCATCTGGGGCAAATGCAATCTTTTTTTTGGCGACGATAGACAGGTTACTGGCGACCTCGGTAACTTGAATGCGACGCGGATCTGTGTATGTATCTATGTGTGTAGTATGATTGTGTAGCTCTGATCTCGGCGACGAGGAGTCATTGACCGCGAATATGGTTTTGCAGGTTAGTGGTGTCGTGGGCTGCGTAGCTGCTGTGGTGGCACACAACCTTGTGTAGTGGGGATAGGTACGAGGACGTAGGTACCCGACAGCCTTACCCCAAAATTCAAGTACATGAATTGTACGATGTACAATGTACCTATCAGCTCCCCCGCATTCATACGGCTGAGACATTCTTGTTAGTTACATGTAGGTAGTTATGTACATATGAGGTATGTACATATGTATTCATGGAAATTCATTACGTAATCCACTTTTATCTGATCGGGTGGTAGGCGGTAGGCGGTAGGCGGATACAACCTTGCACTTTACGCGCATCGCGTCTAGTCGCGAAATTCCTTCCGAACACTTAGCAAATATCCTAAGCTCAACTCCCGAAATCGCAACATACCGTAATCGATTCTACGAGAAAGGTTAATTCAATATGGCTCCAGGCCCTGTTGTCGAGGATGTCGAAGGTTAGTATTCTATATCCATTCCCATCATGTCCTTTTGTTTACTTATTGACGTAGTAGAAGTGGACATGGCCCAGGACTATGATGAAGACGAGGAGCAGAGACTTATCAACGAAGGTAAGCCACGATTATTTTCCGCGATGACTAGTGCATTCCTTACGATTACTAGAGTACAAGACGTGGAAAAAAAACTCGCCATTTCTCTACGATATGATATTGAGGTGAGCTTTTACATGGCAGCACGAGTTGGCTCCTCCTGCTGACAAGTTGCAGCACCGCCCTAACATGGCCTACTCTCACCGTTCAATGGTTTCCCGATGTGAAGGAGCCCGAGGGGAAAAACTGCCGTATTCACCGAGTTCTAATCGGAACGCATACCTCTGAGGGCAAGCCGAACCATCTTCAGATTGCCCAAGTCGAGATACCCAAGTCAGTTCGCCCTAATGCAAACGACTATGATGACGAGCGGGGTGAAATCGGCGGCTACGGTAAATCCCCGTCTACAGATGTTACCACAGCCATGAAATGGAGCATCATTCAGAAGATTGACCACCCTGGCGAGGTTAATAAAGCCCGTTACTGCCCTCAGAATCCCGACCTGATCGCAACACTAGCTGTTGATGGCAGAATCCTTATCTTCGATAGAACTAAGCATAGCTTCGAGCCGAACGGCAAGGTTAATCCTCAAATTAGCCTCGAAGGTCATAAACAAGAGGGATTTGGCCTCAACTGGAACCCCCATTCTGAAGGTGCTCTAGCGTCAGGAAGCGAAGATCAGACCGTCTGTCTTTGGTATGCTGCTCCCTTGGCAACCTATCGTGGGCTATTATTGGATCGTGCTAATAACATGCAACAGGGACCTCAAGTCGCTACAGAATGGCAGCACTACCCTCGGTCCTTCTCGCCGTTTTACTCATCATACTAACATCGTCAACGATGTTCAATATCATCCTATTTCTAAAAACTTCATCGGCAGTGTTTCCGATGATCTAACTCTGCAAATTATGGATGTGAGACAGCCGTCCAATACTCAATCATCTTTGGTTGCCAAAGATGGACATAGCGATGCTATTAACTCACTAGCATTCAACCCGTCGACTGAGGTTCTCGTGGCGACCGCATCCGCTGATAAGACCATCGGTATCTGGGACCTTCGTAACGTAAAGGAAAAGGTCCACACGTTGGAAGGCCACCAAGACGCGGTCACTTCTCTTTCCTGGCATCCTCACGAAGCAGGCATTCTAGGCAGTGCTAGTTACGACCGGCGAATCATCTTCTGGGATCTAAGTAGAGTTGGTGAGGAACAACAACCGGATGATCAAGAAGACGGACCTCCTGAACTGTAAGTCTTTTAATATCATACGGAGATACGCTAGCTGATACTTGGTAGTTTATTCATGCACGGTGGGCACACTAATCATCTCGCCGATTTCAGCTGGAATTTGAACGACCCTTGGCTCGTGGCGAGCGCTGCTGAGGACAATATGCTCCAGATCTGGAAGGTTGCTGATTCTATCGTTGGAAAAGACGAAGCCGATCTTCCGTTGGATGAACTTGGCAGGTGAGCGAGGCGGATATGATGAAAAGTTGTGACTTGAGCCCTGCTGTTTAGGACATGGTGGGGGTTTAGGACTGACAGAAGAAGAAGAGGAAGAGGCGGACATACCCACACGGCATATTAGAGCGTTGGCGGACAGGAACACGTTAGTAGTAATTACTACTATTGCCTAACCACACAATTAACTTCCCAGCAGCTTTATTATATGGCTAGGGCTAGGATGATAGTGGATATCAGGGGGGAGATGAAGACCATTGAACCCTTTTCTATTACAATGAAGCGTTTAATCGAGGGCTTTCGATTTGTACGATCCGAACGACTACAATTATTTCCCCTTGAGCGCATATGGATCATGGCCAAACCGCTCTACGTGCCGGGCTAATAGGATAATAAATAAGCGTATGGAAGAATGATCCGAGTTATTTTACTTATGCTTTTCTAGACGACTACTCCAGCTGTGATTTCCCTACCCTTAATTATTAGGTTAGGTAGGTAGTTATGGCTCTATAATTAATCGGCCTACTCATCAAACATGTTTAAGTAAAATATACCCCCCATTTAGGGTCACATAGATAAGCTATACGTACGGTAAGTTTGAAGAAGGAACTTGACTACCTGTACAAAGTATTTCATGTATGTAAGTACCTATGTACCTTGTAGGTATTACGTATGTACTTGCATGGTATGCGCGTAAGTGGGTACGCCATGCTACGCTTTATGAGGTAGCTTGTACCGTATGTAGGCTATTAATGTAACTAGATGTATCCGTCTGCCTGCAATGAGCCACATTTACGGAAGTTCGAACATTTGATATTTAGCCAACTTTAACACTTCACATACAACTAAATTATAATCGTTTTCCTCTTGCACTCCCACCACTAGGCTTCGCTATTAAGATTATTATGTCTCGAATTCGCTAAGGATTTTATAATATCTACAAGGCCTCATCAGATATTATTACGCGCACGTTCGGGCAACTCGAGGCTATTCTGCCCACATCTGCTACAGTAAGCTCTAGGTTATTCGCATGTTGACTTTGTATTGTCCATTACTGCGAACGCCATCAGTCGGGTTCCGTATTTTCTAAGTAGCTCCTCTTAGGAGCATGATCCCAATGCGGGAATGCCGCCGTTAAACTCATACCGTCCGACCGAGCCGCCCGATTCCCCTGTAAACGACTCGGATTCAGATGTCGACCTGGACCTACAAGAATTAGATCCTACCACCTCGTCGCATGCCCAAGCCTCCCGGCTACTTGGACGCAATCATAGTCCCGAACAGCGAGCGCCACGGATTGCGTTGAGAAATATTCGCATGGGCGGTCTGAGACGGGTGGGGAATCGAAGTCGCGGCTATGGCGAGCTTGGTCGCAGTAGGGATGGGAATAGTGACGCTGCAGATTTGCTAGAGGGTGATATACATGGGCAGCGTTACTCGGAAGGAAGTCACCATGCCGGCGATGAAGCTCCCCTTTTAGACGAATATGCGCCTCGCCCTCAGAGACGATCATTCGCTAGTGATAGACTACATGGCCTGGCTCAAATCGGCTCCTCTCTAAGGCTGCCTAGCTTTATGTCAAGCACAGGTTCAAATCGGCAAGATGATGATACGGCCATTGATAATAGGGAAGATGACCCCTCGACGTCGAGGACCGTCGCCGTTGGTTCCCCTCAATCTATACGTTACCCGCCGAATCTCGTCTCGAATGCGAAATACACAGCGCTCACATTTCTTCCTATTACTCTCTATAATGAATTTTCTTTCTTTTTCAACATGTATTTTCTACTGGTCGCCTTATCGCAGGCCATTCCAGCCCTGAGGATAGGTTATTTATCCACGTACGTCGCGCCGCTTGCGTTCGTTCTTGTTATCACAATGGGAAAGGAGGCATACGATGATATAGAGCGGCGTCGGAGAGACAATGAAGCGAACTCTGAGGAATATGTTGTCCTACAGTTTAGAGAGCCAAGTCATCAGAATTCAGCCCTCCGCCGTCCCAAAAATTCCAAATCAACATTCTCGCGGAAAGCAGACCGCCAACCATTAACCCAAAGAGACCGGTTGTCAGACATCCAGGAGGAAGAAGAACAAACAGAAGGCCAAGGCCTAGGTCATCCGTCGTCCTCTGTCCAAGAAATTAACAAGAAATCCCGGGATCTAAAGGTTGGCGATGTCCTCAAGCTTAGCAAAGGCCAGCGCGTCCCTGCCGATGTCGTCATCCTGAAATGCTCCACGCCAGAAAGTCCACAAGCCCAAGTTCAGGATAATGAAGACGCAGAGTCAGAGTCGTTACTGGTTAACCCCTTTGAGACAGATGCAGATCAAAACAATTCTTCCTCCGGAAAGGGGAAGAACCCTGAAGTTGTCAGTTCAGATGCTTCTGAAGGTACGTCCTCTGGAGAGACGTTCATCAGGACAGATCAGCTTGACGGTGAAACGGACTGGAAACTTCGTCTCGCGTCCGTCTTAACTCAGACCTTACCTGTCGAAGAGTTTGTCCGCGTTAGGGTAACTGGTGGGAAACCGGATAAAAAGGTCAACGAATTTATTGGCAAGGTCGAGCTAATGGCGACAAAACACGACGTCCTGAATAACCAGTCCGATGAAAGTAGTATAAGTGATAGGGGTAGTTCTGCTCCGCTGTCAATTGATAATACTGCTTGGGCAAACACTATAATCGCTTCACAAGCGACTACTATGGCCGTCATCGTCTATACTGGACCGCAGACACGATCGGCGCTTTCCACCTCGTTGTCACGATCTAAGACGGGGTTGCTAGAATACGAGATCAACTCTTTGACCAAAATACTCTGCGCGCTCACGTTGGCACTGTCTATTATTCTTGTGGCCTTGGAAGGATTTGGCAATACCGAAGGCAATATCTGGTACGTGAAGATCATGCGATTTCTCGTATTGTTTTCTACCATTGTCCCGATTAGTCTCAGGGTGAACCTTGACATGGGAAAGAGTGTTTATTCGTGGTTCATTCAACGAGATCCTGGTATCCCGGGCGCAGTAGTCCGGACCAGCACGATTCCGGAGGATTTAGGGCGCATCGAATACTTGCTCAGTGACAAGACGGGTACTTTGACCCAAAACGAAATGGAAATGAAAAAGATACATGTAGGTACTGTGTCCTATGCCAACGAGGCAATGGACGAGGTGGTGGCATATGTAAGACACGGCTTCATCGGAACGCCGAATGATACTGCGCTCGTCACACCTTCGTCTTCTTATAATACGACGGCAGGAGTCACTGCGACCAGAACACGGCGGGAGATCGGATCTAGGGTTCGGGACGTTGTTCTAGCTTTAGCTCTTTGTCACAATGTGACTCCGACCGTTGAAGAGGAAAATGGGCAAACAGTCACTTCATACCAAGCTTCTTCTCCAGACGAAATAGCCATTGTACGATGGACCGAATCTGTTGGTCTCCGCCTTGCACACCGAGACCGCAAGAAGATGGTCCTTGAATCAACGGAGACAGGGAGGGTTGTTGTGCAGGTTCAGATTCTAGACATATTCCCATTTACTTCCGACGGTAAGCGCATGGGTATAATCGTTCGATTTCATGAGCAGTCGAAGCCTTCTCCCTCAGGCTCAGATAGTGGAGAGATATGGTTCTACCAGAAGGGTGCTGACACGGTGATGGGATCTATTGTGGCTGCGAATGACTGGCTAGATGAGGAGACTGCGAATATGGCCCGGGAAGGCCTAAGAACTTTGGTGGTTGGACGAAAAAGGATATCCTACGAACAGTACCGAGACTTCTCGACTAGCTACCAGGAAGCTTCTTTAGCGATCAGCGGCCGTGATGCCGGGATGCAACACGTGGTCTCAGAATTCCTCGAGCGTGACCTCGAACTCTTGGGCGTCACCGGTGTTGAGGATAAGCTTCAGAGGGATGTAAAGCCGTCTCTAGAGCTACTTCGAAATGCCGGCATTAAAATATGGATGTTAACAGGCGACAAAGTTGAAACGGCAAGATGCGTCGCTGTCAGTTCCAAACTTGTTGCGCGCGGACAATATATATACACGGTTGCCAAGCTCAAGCATAAGGATAATGCACAAGATCATCTCGACTTCCTTAGAAGCAAGACTGACGCCTGCCTACTAATTGACGGTGAAAGCTTGATGCTTTATCTAACGCATTTCAGGGTTGATTTTATTTCAGTAGCTGTGCGACTACCAACAGTGGTTGCTTGCAGGTGCTCACCCACGCAGAAGGCGGACATTGCGAAACTGATCAAGGAGTTCACTAAGAAGCGAGTTTGTTGCATTGGTGATGGTGGGAACGATGTGTCTATGATTCAAGCCGCGGATGTGGGAGTTGGTATCGTTGGCAAGGAGGGTCGACAGGCCAGTCTCGCAGCAGACTTCTCCATCGAGCAATTCTGTCACCTCACGAAATTACTAGTGTGGCATGGTCGAAATAGCTACAAGCGAAGTGCCAAGCTCGCTCAATTCGTCATTCATCGTGGACTTATTATTGCTGTCTGTCAGACCATGTATAGTATTGCCATCAAATTTGAACCAGAGGGCTTGTACAAGGTACGTTTCTACCACATCCCCCCCTTTTTTTATAATGACCTCGCCTTACAGTCTGTAGGATTGGCTTCTCGTGGGATATGCTACCGTTTATACGGCAGCACCAGTACTCTCTCTCGTTCTGGACAAGGATGTAGATGAAAATCTTGCGAACCTCTACCCCGAGCTCTACAAAGAACTAACGTCTGGCCGTTCCTTATCTTACCGTACCTTTTTCGTCTGGGTCTTCGTGTCAATATATCAAGGCGGCATGATCCAGGGCCTATCCCAAATACTTACCGAAGTCGATGGTCCGAGGATGGTGGCTGTTAGTTACACGGTCCTCATCCTAAACGAGCTCCTGATGGTGACAATTGAGATCACGACCTGGCACCCGGTCATGATCATGTGTATCGTTGGAACTTTCCTTTTCTACGTCGGGTCGATGCCGTTCCTAGGCGGGTACTTTGACCTTGACTTTCTTCTCAGCTGGTGAGTACTATTTCCCCCGTCAGTACCGCTAGAACGGTTAACTCATCTGTGTTGTGACAGGGGCTTTCTCTGGCGTGTATTGGCCATCGGTTCGATCTCTCTAATACCGCCGTACGCTGGGAAGTTGATTAGGAGAACCATGAAACCGCCCTCGTATAGGAAGGTCCAGGGTATATGATAGTATGTCTTTAGAAAGAAAAGAGCATTGGCTAGGCGTCTAGGGGTTCGGGCTTATTTTTTTCTAGTCCCTACGTGTGATTATAGTTAGGTTTTACGTGCATAAAATTCCCTTACAATAAATTCCAAGGATGAGTTTAGGTTTAGAGATGGATCAACTCGTCGTTTCCCTATTTATTACCCTTACTGCTTGTCGTCTTGATGTCTTGATTTTTTTTTTTTTTTTCTCCTTTGAGAATATTAGTATTAGGTTTGTCAAGATAAAGAACCCCCGCAGCGGGTAAATTTGGCCGGGCATATGATTTAGTTGTATCGAGGCTGTACCTAGGTATGTAACAAAGGTGCTGAAGGGAAGACAAGATTTGAGTGGAGCTATCCTTTTTATCCCGCAATTAGTGTAGGTTCGCAGGTACCTAAGCAATTGACTTCCAGCCCAGCTCCCCGCATTACAGGTATGCGTGAAGTCCGGCGAGAACTTGGATATCCACCCATTGACGCACGAGCATCATGCCTTTTTTTTTTTTTATCAATCCTGTGGCGAGCCCCCCCAACCCCACATCATACGTCCACCAGTTTTTAAAGTTTCTAAATCATACAACTACCTAACTGCATGTACAAGATTGTATTATCAGTATTATACCCCAAACAACGAATAAGGAGACATCTAAATCCTAAATTCTCAGTCTTTGCTAGAAGAAGCGAGATTTGTAGCGGATCATCGGCCCATATTTACGTATGTACGTATGGAATAGGGAAGGATCACAGCGCTATTTTCTCGTTGCGGGATAGGTCAGGATAGGTCTGCATACTTGGAATAACTAGCAGTTAGACCATGTAGTTTGTCAGGTACCCAAGGGATCTTGCCTTTTCTTTTTTTTCTTTCGCATCCCTGTACACGAGGCTAGGTATTGTTGATGGAACGTTTCGAGCACGACTTAAAATAAGCTGCCGCTCTAGCAACTCGAGATATTACTTACATTAGGTACATGAACAACAACGAACCCAACAACTTGCAAATGAATGCCTAATATGTAGGTAATACCCAAACCCCCAACTACATAGTCACTACCTAATACCTAATACTACACTACCTGAAGCATAGTTACTACTATTATACCTAAAAGCTGCCTGCTTAAGCTGTCAAGATGCAATAACGGTTTCTGGCGTCATAGGGTTGGTTCCCGCATATTTAGCGGCAAAGCTGTGTTTTAGATCTATTACTATTTCCTTTGTATTCTCTCCGGGGGAGACTTGGAGTCGCGCGGAGTTATGATGGCAAGGCTTGCGGGATTGCGGGTCTACGGAGTAGCGACGGAGGGAGGTACATACTTGAACTAAATTCACTAAAAGCTGCTCATACAAAGTATGTACCTACTATGTAAAGTAAGAGGTAAGGATGTCATGCGATCGAGACAGAATCAAGTCTAACCTTATGTAGTTAAGGTAGAGGTATTGTACCCTAGCAGTCTAGCAGTCTAGCCAGTGCCCGGGTAGCTTGTTATTAGGTAGATTTCCTAGGTAAATTCCTTGTTGCCCAGTGTACGCAATGATGCCAAACTACAAAAAGCGCCTCCATGAATTCTTCATTGAGAGCATGCATCCCAATCTCCACCTCGGAATTCGAATAACATCTTTTTTTCTTCTCTTTGCTCCCCCTCCTTCTTAAGTTTTGTCCATCATCTTCCCCCCATCCGAGTCAGTCCATCCTATCGAATCTCGTAACATCGCGAGGTCTCTAAGCTATTAGCTATTAGCCTGAGGTTTGAGGGTTGTCCCGAAATTTGTTTTAGATACTTTAGGTGAGAGCTATCTCGATCCGATTCTACTTGCGCTATGACTCGAGGGAGGCTTGTTATTTCTTTCACACATATATAAAGCTAACTACGTCAAATTTGTTAAATATATAGCTTACGGGTTTTCCTTGTATTCCCTTTGGTAACACCTCGTTGCTCCTTGTACCTTCGAATCTGCTACGCCAACCACCACAATGGCTGAAAGCGGGGAGAAAGCTACCCGCGAAGTGAAGAATCACATACTCTTCGAGATCGCGACCGAGGTAGCTCATCGCGGTATGTCTTAGAAACACTGGCGTAAATTTATGCAATCTTAATCTCTAAGCTAACATTCAACTTAGTTGGTGGTATATACTCTGTCATTAAGTCCAAGGCGCCTGTTACCACTGCCGAGTATGGCGACCGATATACACTTATCGGTCCTCTCAACCACCAATCAGTAAGTTTCTATTCTTTTTCTAAGCGTAGCCATTAACACACTCCTCTGACCAAAACTAGGCCGCCGTCGAGGTTGAAGAGCTAGAGCCAAACACTCCAGAACTCGCTGCCAGTATTGAGGCTATGAAAAACCGAGGTATTGGCTTACTTTATGGACGATGGCTCATCGAAGGAGCTCCTAGAGTACTGTTAATCGACACCAAAACGGCATATAGATATTTGGATGAGTGGAAAGCAGACTTGTGGAATGTTGCCAGTATCCCGGCCCCACCAGGCGACGATGAGACTAATGAGGCAATCGTCTTTGGATATTTGGTCGCCTGGTTTCTAGGAGAGGTAGGCGTTTTATTTCTCGCGCGTACGGCTTGGGACCTAGCTGGCTGACCTTTTTTCTTCTTCTTCCTCTGTAGTTCGTTTGTCATGAGAAGACTAAAGCTGTCATTGCTCACTTTCACGAATGGCTTGCTGGTGTCGCATTGCCGCTAACTAAGAAGCGGCGCATAGACGTCACCACCGTCTTCACTACACACGCAACTCTACTAGGCCGTTATCTTTGCGCCGGTTCTGTCGACTTTTATAATAATCTGCAATGGTTTGACGTCGATGCGGAAGCCGGGAAACGCGGTATCTATCACCGTTACTGTATAGAGCGCGCTGCTGCACACTCTTGCGACGTCTTTACCACTGTCTCACACATCACGGCTTTCGAGAGCGAACATTTACTCAAACGCAAGCCGGATGGTGTGCTACCCAACGGTCTTAACGTCACCAAATTCTCGGCCATACATGAATTCCAGAACTTGCACCAACAGTCCAAGGAGAAGATCCACGACTTTGTCCGGGGTCACTTCTATGGTCATTATGACTTCGTACCGGAAGATACCCTCTATTTCTTCACTGCTGGACGTTATGAGTTCCGAAACAAGGGTGTCGATATGTTCATAGAGTCGCTTGCGCGTCTTAACCACCGATTAAAGTCCTCCGGTAGCAAGACAACTGTCGTAGCATTTATAATCATGCCTGCGCAAACTACCTCGCTGACAGTCGAAGCGCTGAAGGGCCAGGCAGTCATCAAGTCCCTCCGCGATACTGTCGACGTGATTGAGCGCGGGATCGGTCGTCGTGTCTTTGAACGGTCTTTAAGGTGGCATGACGGAGATCCGATGCCCGATGAGAAAGAGCTCATCACAAGCGCCGATAGAGTTGTTCTCCGGCGCCGTCTCTTTGCTATGAAACGGCACGGCCTACCACCCATCGTCACACATAATATGGTCAACGATTCAGAAGACCCTATTCTAAACCAGATTCGACGGGTCCAACTTTTTAACCATCCAACAGATCGCGTTAAGATTATTTTCCATCCCGAGTTCCTAAATTCGTCGAACCCAATCTTGCCTCTAGATTACGACGACTTCGTGCGCGGCACGAATCTGGGCGTTTTCGCTTCTTACTACGAACCGTGGGGCTATACTCCTGCCGAGTGTACTGTTATGGGTGTTCCTAGTATCACCACCAACCTGTCTGGCTTTGGCTGCTATATGGAGGAGCTGATCGAGAATTCGGCCGACTATGGTATCTACATTGTGGACCGACGCAACAAAGGTGTCGACGACTCGGTTAACCAGCTTGCCTCACACATGTTCGATTTCTGCCAAAAAAGTCGGCGACAACGGATCAACCAGCGCAACCGAACTGAGAGGCTCAGCGACCTCCTAGACTGGAAGAGGATGGGAATGGAATATGTCAAAGCCCGGCAGTTAGCCCTGCGACGAGCCTACCCAGGATCATTTTCCGGCGACGATGAGGATGACTTTATCCCCGGAGTTGAACAGAAGATCTCACGACCCTTCTCAGTCCCCGGCTCCCCCCGGGACCGTACGGGCATGATGACGCCTGGTGATTTCGCAAGCCTGCAAGAAGGAAGGGAAGGCCTAAGTACGGAAGACTATGTGGCATGGAAATTACCGTAAGCAAACCAAGAACGTGCGAGCTGAAATACTGTAGCTAACCGGTGATGATGCAGGGAGGAGGAAGACCCAGACGAGTACCCGTTCCCATTAACACTCCGAACGAAGAAGTCGAACATCTCTGGATCAGCATCGCCTCTCCAGCTCAACGGGAACCACTAGTGATTGGCGAGCATTGGATGCCGGGGATGAGGACCACGCGTTTTTGGGGGATTTCGACAAGCTAGTTTTAGGTATCAGGTTGTGGTTGGGCTGCGGTCGGTGTAGCGGGAGGGAAGATCATTGGCGGGTGCATATGCATATATCCTTTGGTTGGAGGACCCGGTAACAGAAGGTAAACCATTGGATGTTGTTTTATAGTGATTGCATAGCACCGCATTAGCTGGCAGTTAGTAAAATTTATATATTATCCCTGTTTATATAAATGTAACATTATTTTTAACGTCCCGAGGTTTATCTTTTAAGTTTGCCTTTTTTTATTTTTTATTTTTTAAGGGTTTTCTTCTTTTATTAATAGGTTAAAGATTAAACTTATTATACATAAAAGATAAAATGTATAAATTTATATACGATAAATATGTTTAAGTACTTATAAATGGGTATTTATAAATTTATGAAAAATCATAAAGTATTTTACCGTTTTAAAAAAGGTTTATTAAACGGTATATATTTAATTTAATATTTTAAGTTATATATATACCGTTTAATATAATAAAAGTTTAAATTTATTTACGTATTTTTTATTAAATTATTTATTTAATTAAATAATATATATACGGTTTTTTTATTATATATATTAATTTTTTAAAACGTATATAAATTTAAATTATATTTATATTATTTAATTTAATAAACGGTATAAATACCGTTTAATTAAAATAAATTATTTAAAAAATTAAACCGTTTAAAAAATTAAACCGTTTAAAAAATTAAACCGTTTAAAGATTTAAATCGTTTAATTAAATAAATCGTATATATATAATTTAATATTATATATAATTTAATATTATATATAACGTAATATTTATACGAATAATATATAATAAATTTAATTAATTTAATTAAATTTATTTAATATATAACTTTATATATAATATATATAATATATATAATTTAATATAAATAATATATACGTATTTATTTTATTAAATATATATATATTATATTAAAAATATTATATACGTACGCGCGTAACGTAATTATTTATATTTATTAATTTATTTAAATAATATTTATAATTTAATTAATTAAAATAATTAAATTTTATAATTTAAACCTTATAATAATAATTATAATATAAATAAAAATAAATATATAATAAATAAAAAATAAAAATATAACATTATATAATTAATATAATAATATTATATAATTAATATAATATTATACTTTTTTTTTACCGTATATATTTATATATTATATAAATTACTTGAAATTTTAAATTATTTAAACTTTTAAACGGTTTAATTATAATAAGTTATAATAATACGGTTTAATTTAATTTAAACGATTTTATTATATAAATAATTTAATTTAATTTAACGGTTTTTATTTTAATACGTTTATATTTATTTAAACTATTTAATTAAGTTTAATTTATTAAAATTTAAATTAAAACCTTTCTTTTTAAGTATTAAAGCGGTTTAATTTTTTAAATGGTATATATACGGTATATATACCGTTTAATAAACCCTTTTATGTACGGTAAAGTACCATTATGGCGGTGGGTCTTACGCCCGAGTAACCTACATGTAAGTACCTACTTAATCTGTTAAAGTATCTCGGGCAGATCATTTGAGATATGTAATACTGGATAGTTAAATATGAGGTATGTACCTATCTTTAGATGCAGGTACCTGAAATATCCGAGGCACCCGCACCCTAGCAATTAACGCCCTTTAATTCCCCACTCTCTCGCTTTTATGTAAAACAAAGCGCCGCGAGCCTCGAGATGCATTCATTGTAAGCCAACCGTTACCGTTGCCGTGTACGTCCTCTCTTTTCCTACAATCGTCCAATGCACGCAAGTAGCCTTCCCGCAGGAAGAACACATGTGGCCCGAGTATGTGAAACAGACGTATGTGTGTCTTTAGCTGTCCTATTAATTAAACTCTAACAAAATCAAGCAGCGAGGCTTTCCCTTGCAAATATCCGTATCATTTAACCCTAGCCTGGCCTCGCCATGAAGTTCAAGAAGTTCTTCCGACGTAGCAAGAAGCCGTCGCAACAGCTTCAGCCATCTCATATCCCTACTCATGACGACTATAGGAGAGATGAGTATAATTCATACAACCCCGGCCAGAACAATTATCAGAATAACTATGCCAGCCTGGACCCTCAGAGGGGTCGCGTATTCGCGCCCTGGCTAGAGCTGCCCCTTCCTATATTGGAGAGGGTATTCTCCTTCGTCTGTCCGCATTGCTGCGATGATTCATATGAGACATGCGAACAAAGCGCCTTGGAAGATGCTTGCATGCTCTGCGACCTTCGTGATCTCTCTCACGCCGGCCAAGTATGCAAGCGCTGGAGGGTGGCGGCCGTCAAGTTGATGTGAGTTCTCCCTAGGTGAAATGTCTTTGGTAATTGAGGAGATAAGTTTGGATAAATCCGTTACTGAAACTCGCGGCAGGTACCATAGTATCCGTATCGATTCCGTGCACTACTGCGAACGTGAGATCGACCTCTCCGAGAAGCGAAAGCGTAGGAGTCGTTTCGATCGCAATGGCCTCCCCGAAGATACCGCCAGCGCTCGGCTTCAATTGTTGTGTCGTTCTCTGCGCGAAGACCCAACCCGCCTCGGCAAACTCGTTCAATACTTCAAGACGCCCTATATGCTACGAGAATCGAGTAGCCCCACGCTGGCGAGGACCATTGCCGTCTTGCCCAACCTCCGCTACGTCGACTTGCCCGAGGGCCTGTACTGCGACGACCCGGCTTATCATACCCTCAAGCTCGAGGTACAGGCTCGCTGCCCCAACCTTAGGAAGATGGCTTATACCGGCGGTAGCGAGCGAAGTTTGGAGGCACTGAGTACAGGTACCTTCTGGCAGAACCTCGAAGTGTTGGAGTTGACTAGGATCAACATGGATCCGGCGGCGTTGCGCCACGTACTGACGGTGCTTCAGCGCCTACGAGCTCTAAAGGTGTCTGACTGCAGGATTGTAGATGACGACATGTTTAAGTATAACGACGTGCTGCCCGCCTTTCCAGCTTTGGAAGAAGTGATCCTGATAGATACACCGAGAGTCACTTCCGACGGCCTTGTGGCGTATCTGTCTAGGGAGGACACACAGAGGCAACTAAAGGTGCTATCTCTTTCCAACACCGGCGTTCAAGCCCCCAGCCTCCACGCCGTGTTAGCGCATGCTCCAAACCTGAAAACGCTCTCTGTTATGGACCAGGTAGACTCAGCGTTTCCAACTCACTCTGGGCCAATCCCTCCTCTAGTCAATTGGTCCCTACAAACCCTGCGCTACGAGATCACGGCGTCGTCAGCTACCCCTGCCTACGTGGGTGTAACGAGCGGTTATTATAACTACCTAGCTTCCTCCCTTTTTGCCGGAGGTTTACCACGTCTTTCTGCCGTGTACGTTCGCGATCAAAACTTCCCAGACCTCCTCCTTGGCCTTCCACCGCCCATGCCCGGTTTTGCAGGAGGACAGCAACGTCCCAGCAGCTCAAGCAGCGCCAAGATGTTCAATATGGGAAATGGCCTTCCCTCGCCGGGACTAACAGGAGGTTTTGGGAACGTACCGCCACGCTTCAGCTCCAATAACCCCTTTGCCGCGGCATTCAACCCATCACAGTTTGGGGCGCAGCAGCTCAATCAGCCGCTGGAAGTTTTTACGAAAGGAGAAGATGACCTTGATTGGGGAAGTATTAGAAGTAAGTATCTATGATTGGTTTTATGAATCCCCTCGAATCGCAAACTAGCGGTCCGAGCCATTTCTACGAGTTAATACTATTTAAACCTCATCGTCACAAGAACGCTTCCATAATTTGCAGAAGCTAACTATCTGCTTTCAGTGGACCCCATCGATGCCTATAGCGGTGGGGGTAGCGGGCGCAGGGGCCACCGCAGTAATGGCTCACTCAGTGGCCGTCCCCTAAGTAGCTACGGCCTTGCGGATATGGGTTCTGGGTGGCAAGCCGGTGGATCTCGAAAGGGTTCGCTTTCTCAGGCAACCAGCCCTCCAAGCTATCTGGCTGTGCCGGGCGGCCACGGACGTAGTGGAAGTACTGCAAGCACGAGCAGCCTCAGGGACGACGCATGGCCTCGGCCCGGCAGTAGCCACGGAAAGAAGAAGGGAGACCGAGACTTGTGGCGTTAAGTTGAAAATTGATCGACAAAGAAAAATCCTTTTCCGCGGTCATCAGGATGGCAATACCTAGCTGTTTGTCAATTTCGGTGTCGGCGAAGTATGTAACCTACACAATTGTGCTTTCCAGTAGCAGATATCCAGATTTCGGAGCTGGTAATTAAGTCGGCACAGCGGGGAGGCGACGGGCGGAGCGGAGTGTCATCTATGTATGTAGTATTCATGGAATAGGGGTAATGCTGTTATGATACCGAGAATTGTTAGCTACAACATATGTAGGGTTCATTCAATAGAGGAGGCTAGCCGCAATCATATACTAAGTGCCAGATAGGCACACTCTTAGATCCTATGATGCAATGACCGTGTATTACTTATCTTACTCTAGTCTACTTTAAGTCTAACTACCAGAAGAGCAGGACTGCTGAGTCTCAGGAGATCCTATTAACTTCCAACTCTCCCTTTTCGTCACCCTCGAGTTCTATAAATCCGCCTATCTCTAGCTTCTTCTTCCACTTCGCGCTCTCGTACCTAGCTAAAATTACTGTCATGCGTAGTATAGTCTGTTGGCTGGAGTTATGCTCAACCGTCTCCGGGTTGAGCGCTGTAAACGTCCACCTCCCGAAGGCCCAGTTCAAGATGTATCTCCCTGGATGATTCGACGGCGCTGTCGATGCTGCAGACTCGTCTTCGCCAGAGCTCCGGACTGTCGAGGATGCCGTTAATACAGACTTGATTCGATATACTTCGTCCTTGGGCGCCGAGTTTAATAGAGCCATTAGCTTCGTCGCATTGACGGCGGTGCCTGTCTTCCCGGAGAGGGTGACTGACAAGACCTCGACTTCGCTCTGGTGACTATGGCCATCGTCGTGGTCTTTGTCGTGATTATGTGAATGATCGCTACCCTTCGCCGCCGGCTCTTCCGTCAGTGTCCTCGCCAACCCACCGTCAATACCAAATATGACATCAACGGGAACCCGACCCTTATCGCTCTTGACCCACGCAACGTCGACTTCAAGGTCACCCACCCTATCAAGACACTCGTCAAATCTGCGCTCATCGCACGTCTCCCACTTATTAAAGACAATCAGATCTGTATACCGCGCCTGTATGCGCGCCGTATAACTCGTATCCTCATACCCGCCCCAATTCTCAACATCAATCACGCTAACCACGCCATCAAGCACATACTGCCCTCCCGTCTCACGCGCCAGCCGATTCACCTCGATAGCAAGTGTAGCCGGGAACGCGGACCCGGAAGTCTCGATGACGATGCGGTCGGGGTGGACTGTGTCGCGCAGCTCGGCGAGCGCGGTGCTTAATTGTCCGACGAGATTACAACAGATACACCCATTCAACAACTCCTGGACGCCGGAGACGGCGCTCGAGGATGCTAGCTGCGAGTCGATGGCTACATCGCCGAATTCGTTTTTTAGTAGGGCGAGGCGGTAGGCGGGGTTGGCGGCGCGGAGCTGGGGGGTTAGGTTTAGTAAGAGGGTTGTCTTACCCGACCCCAGGAAGCCTGTTATGATAGTTATGGGAATCGGGGCCATTCCCGCGGGTGCAATGGGATAGGATGGGATGGTGGGTTGAAAATGTGATGGGAAGATAAAAGATTAGGTAGATAAGCTACATGTAACAGGTAGGTAGGTAAATGTAAATACCTCTTGGAGTACCTAACCGTGGGGTAGGAGGGGTCCATTGGCAGATTGGCTATTAATAGCGCGAATTTAAGCTTAAGCTAAGGGGATTGACGTATGTATTGTACCTAGGTAGGTACTATCCCTAATTAGCTTCTTGGGTAAGTGTAACTGGGATATTACCTAGGAAAATATCGAGCTTTGCCTGGTATTAGGGAACTTTACACAATCAACATCATTTCTACTTTTAGGTGTATCAATTGAACAACATCGCATTAAGATAAGACGTCGTTAAATGCTAAACTAATCCCTATTAACTACCTAACTACCTACCTACCTACAATTAGGCAACCCGGTTTGGAAAGCTCTCGTCTGCTGGATATACAACGGCAAGTAGTCTTGGGTTGTGAAGTTCGCATCGATATAATACGAGACATCGGCAGAGCTATAATTAGAGCCGAGGATAGCAAGAAGATCACTCTCGATGCTGTGCAATAGGAGTCAGTCAAAATTAAACCTTTCAGCCTACATCATATAACCGTGTGGAAACTTACAAATCAACAAACACGACATCAACAACATCTGCCGTCTGATTATCACTAAATCCAGCTACGCCTTGGAAAAAATCGGGGATTTCGTAGTACGGAATTTTGGAATGCGCAGTGTCGTCGCCATCAGTGCCAAAGTCATCCATGGTGGTATAACCGGCGGTCAAGTCGACAACTTGACGCCTCGTAATTCTAGGAGATTCGTGATTAAACGCACGACGCTCTTCGCTCCTAGATTCGGTGAAGCGGACAGGGACAGGGTCGACGCAGATGTCGCGTTCAACAGGGATAATACCAACGTTACGCTTCCGACTGGCACCAGCATTGTTGAGTAACTCGGTTAAGTTCCTGGCCAAGGCGTAGGGCACATCTGGAATGTACAAGAAAATGTCACGGAACGGCGAGACGATGAATTGATCGTCATAAGTGAAAGGCCCCTTGTACATGTCGAACCGAACGCTTCCCGTGTTGGCGATGATGTATCGCGGTATATCTTTACGCGATTCGTTCACGACACCGACGGCTAACGCGTCAGACAGCAGAGGAAAGATATTGCCCGAGGCATTGAATGGTGCGCACGTCATGCAATAGTCCTAATCATGCGAGGAAGTTAGTCAACATATGTATCTTGTAATGTTACTTACAAATAGGGACTAACGATCCTAACTTCGCGCCCTACGAGAACAAGTAGTCTCTGGCTTTTTTTTTTTTTTTTTTTTTTTTTTTTTTTTTTTTTTTTTTGTTTTGGGGGGGGGGGGGGGGGGTGGGGGGGTTCCTTGGGTAAAAACCCAAAAAAATGGGGGGGGTTATTGTGGTTGATATCAGTAGTTTTTTAGGAT
>NW_025954015.1:0-38272 GCF_022497035.1 Daldinia vernicosa | reverse complement strand
CGTCGCAAACCTTATGTTCCCCATTATACCCCCAGGGCTTGGCTCTTTTGGCTTTTCTTTATTCTATTTTGGCCCCGTCATTTTTTTTTTTTTGCTGGTGTTTTTTTTTTTTTTTATGGTTTTTTTTTTTTTTTTTTTTTTTTTTTTTTTTTTTTCATAAAATCTCGTAGTAAAGGCGATTTAATTTGCATGTGCTAAGACTCGACACGTGTGTAAAAGGTAAAAGACTTACTATGTGAGCTGGCGGAATTTCATTGCCTCTTCTTCGGTGCGTATCGCAGGGTTGCCAGTAATCATCCGGAATCCCTTGTAAAAATAAGTCACGATACAGACGTCAAGTATAAGGCCAATTGGTATAACTTACAGGTTTGAATGCGGTAACAGTTGTGTTCTGGTAACTCGGTATGTAGTAAATCGTCATACCACCGCCGTTCGACTCTTCAAAGTAAACATTACCCTTTTGCGGGACACGCTTATACGTCCCATTTCGTGCGCGGAAGAACATGACTGCAGTCCAATAATTGGAAAAGTCCTCGGCAAAGGTGCAAGTCGTGCAAGTAGCCGTGCTGGGGATATCCATAATCTTTGGATCCATCGATGGCTTAAAGGCATTCTACAGATTTCGATTTGTTAGATTAGGCCCCTATAACTACCAGCTTAAATTATGTCAGGTATGTATACGTACTCCGCCGATAACCTGATGAAGATGTGGTGATCCGACAACGCCGGGGTTGACTAAGGGGTCGAGTCGTTCAACGACAAGCTGGGAACACGAAAAGCGAAGTAGAGCAGAGACACCTGGTAAAATAACGCTAGCGCTCGCAAGTACGAAACTCCAATGCGGTCGCATCTTGAACTGTTGAAGTCTAGGTGGAGATTCTCTCGGGTGAGAACCAAAGTTGAATTTTATTATATTTTAACTATAATTTGTTGCTGGTTACTATAGAGATATTGAGATCAAATAAGCTTTGGGTAAGTCTTGAGAACAAGGTATACATGGGAAATCCGTTCTATTAATAGTATAATGCCGCCGGCATGAAGTGCCGCTCTGAAGTCACTGTTTAATATATCATCATTCTAGCCATATTGCCGGTCGGGCGGGTGTTCTGCCCACCAATCAACATCATCTAGTCCCGCGTAAGATAGTAACAAGTCCAAATTTACACGATAAGGTCGCTATAGAACAATCCCACGCGCCGACTGGACGAATTTGAACGATATATCTACCTTAGGTAGTTTCCTAGGCTGTGCCTAGTGGCGAATACCTGGCCCATACGAATGGATCTGATGTTGGTTTTCTTTGTATACCTATGCACTCTGAATTTCTGGAAACTCTCGCTATTATATAGGAACTTCATTCAAAGTCTCGCGTATCTTTTATGCCAAAGAGTCCCGCCATACTTGTTCTCAGTATTTGGCGCTATATTATTTGCTGAATGACTACTCGCGTCATTATACTAATTGAATGATCGTAGGCTCCTGCTCAATTAATCCAGGCGGAAACCGATCTATCATACCTAGCCTCCGATATATAGACTCCGTCCCTTCGACAAGACGAAGGACCAGTCCTGGGCCCTTTGTACCGCGAAGAATATAAACATCCATTGGACTCTCGGCATCACAAGTTAGTTCCGACGTTACGTCAACATACCAATTCTTCTCTTGAGTCTCTGCGGCTTGAATCCGCCGCCGAGGGTCGAGTATGTTCTTCTGATAGTCGAATGGAACCCAGGCACGGGCCCGGTATAATAACCCTCGAATGGTTATATTCTTAGCACAGATCTTCGCAAGAGGCCTAGATATTTCTGGGTCGTATGAGATATGAAGTATTTCAATACCCTCAAGTACACGTGTGCTGGGTGCGTATCGAAATGATCCGGACACTGATACCCATGACCACGATGGAACCTCTTTACTAGTATTACGTTTCGAAATAATACTATAATTCGTGCCAAACGATGCACTAGCTTCCCAAAATAGATCGGAAAGTAAGGTTGTCTCCCATAAACCATTCACATATCGGCCGAGACCCCTTTCGTAGAATGGTTGCGCTATTCCCGCCAAGGCAGGCAATCTGTCTGTGTCGTATGTTATTCCCTTAAGTAGATAAGCTTCCATTATATCTTCCCATAGTCGGTATAAGGCCTTCAACGAGCCACCGCGAAGCTGGGTGTCAAATCTGGCCTTTAGATCACTCGAGGAGACAACTTCACGCGTGTTCTCAGTATACTCCCCGCAGTTGCAGCACCGCTTGGAGAGGCATACCCAAAGTATCTCCCACTGCGTAAATGACAATACGCGTGGGGATAGAAGATACTCTGCGTTTATTGTTAACTATGAGTATTCTTAAAGAAAAAGGGGGCTATATCAACCCACCCTGGAAACACCAAGATCGTTCGAGCAAAGGCGCTCGTGTCGAGGAATCTAGGCCGTAATGGGTGTTGGCAAAGTATGGTGTATGTTCCAGTGCTGGGCGCACATTCACGGTGGTAGGCAGGCCTGTTGTAAGACGTCGTTCGGTAGTGTGTCGAGCATCTAGTATGTCATGTCGATAGAATAAGCCACCACTACTGTCGGCTGATGCGGTTGCTGCGATAGTGACATACGAATTACCGTACACGTCTGCCATATGTGAGGCTTCGTTTATCCAGTCTTCCAGGCTATCTTGGATAATACAAAGAGAATCGATCCAAAGATAGCGACATTGAAGCTGTCGTGTAATATATATCGCATCCTGGAATGTCCTTGGTAACGACTCGATCGATATCCCCTCTTTATTTTTACCTAGCGTTTCGGCCGTCGTCATAGAGGGGACAATGCCTCCCCAGCAATGGCTCAGAGCTGTATAAGGGCCCTTATCGGTCTTGACCGGCTCATATACGAAGGCATAGTCTTGATCTCGCGACACATCTAGCACTCTGGTGGGAAGATAGTCGCTCAGGCGGCTTCTACAGATATCATGCTTGTCGTTGCAATGGGTAACCCAACTTTTCATTTGTGAAAGGTACTTCTCAGATGCGGTATTCGGCTCAAGGTCGCTGCTCGGTTTGAAAGTACCTGATAACGGGTCGTGCGCTGATATTGTTTAGCTAATATGGACACCCTCTTCACAAGTCGTTCGATACCTAAGAGGTAGGTAGCTAAGAATATACATACCGTCTTTAGTATAGTAATGAAGGCCTACCCATGCTTTGTCTTCGGGTGACTGCTTATACTGAAGGCGGAATGGACCTTCTTCCTGACGCAACACGATCCACTGAACTGTCCCCGGGCTCACTAGGCAGAAGGCTTCCAGGCCTTCCCAAAGAATCGAGCAAAGCTGACAAGTGGGCGCTGAGCTCTCTAGCTCATGACCCGTGCCACCGGTTATGAAACCTCCAGAAAGTCCTGGTAAAGGTTCCAGGTTGCGGCATGTAGTACATGAATCCATTTTTGACGCGTTTTGGTTGATATTTTATGGTCATATGGATGAGTTCAGCTGGAGATCATTATTCATTCCTATCAGCATCATAACCTGAAACCCCGGGCATTCAGCTTGTGTAGCCCCCAAGAGGTCTGCATTGCGTGGTATTCTCGTTAGGGAAATTTAGGTATTACTGATTTTATGACCTGTAATATTTTACCTTGACCATGGTACTTCTTGTATCAGATCATCAGCTCATCAGCTCATCCGATACATAGCTACCTAGCCAATAATAAAGTAGGTTTTACCCTTCCACAGCAGTTTAACTAAGTTTGTTCTATAGGTAAACTTATAAGAGATATTAAATACCTAGTTAAATATTACTAATAACTAATAGAAGTCTGATGAAGTCTCCTTGTTCTTAGCTAGGTACTTTCTTCCATAAAAATTCAACAGGGGTTAGAAACTACCCCTGAAGAAAAATCAGCGCAACCAATCAAATAAGAGAGAATTCGAAATGCTGAATCCTACCTACGAGAGCCTACTATATTGTATCGACTTGCTATCAATTCATATAGCCAGTAGCATTGAAGACTATAGAATGACTGAATTGTCATATAGGTATCCTAACCTCGATTTCCAAACTATTAAATTGTGGGTGAACACTCCAACATAAAACGGGACAAGATCACCATAGTAACTTTTTAAATCTAGACACCTGCGCCTGTGATTTGTAACTGGTAGTCCAAACCCCGACTTACGTCGCTAGTGAGTGAGAAAGGATCATACAGATAGAGCGTATTCGGTGTGTTCGCAACCACGAGAGTAGCCTCCTCCCCGCTAGCCAAATTTGCTTGCACCTTGTTATCTACCACCTCGATATACCTAGCAGCTCCATTGGAACCTTTTACCGCCAGAGTTGCTGTATATGGTGCCGTAGCAGTAACAATGATACTAATCGACGATCCAGTTGCCTTCAAGGGGATGATGTTGGCGCCCATATAACGCGGCTGCCGAGCTGCTTTAACTCGATACCTCCCATTGCCCTGGGAATCCAAATTCGCGTAGTTGAACTCTTTCCTCTGCCTCTCGAATAGAGCCCTGGCCTTTTCGTGTCCGAGGTCGACATACGCCATTCTAGCCCAGTAGCGACCGACAATCGTCTGGATTTTTGTAGGCGATGCGAGCTGATCCAAAACATGTAGAGGGGTCTCATTGCTGTTCCTCTTGTATTTCCTCCATACGTTCGGAAAATTCGCCATCCCCAGACCGGCGTAGTTGTCTGGATTATTCGTAATGTAAGTCAGGAATGGCCATGCTTCGTAATAGTTTCCGGTACCGCTTGACCCATCCACGATTACTTGGAAAGAATCGCTTATAACTTTCTTGAGATTCATGAGAGTGTCGCCACTTGGTTGATTATAGCGCGCCCTCGAGTCTGCACAAATCGAAGAAGTTATAAACGTGTCGGCGACGAAGTTGGCGACCGTCTCCCACCATGCCCCCGTCCGGCCCTGGTCAATCCAGTATCTCTCAGCATATGTGAGAGCATGCCCGAACTCGTGAACAGTAATCGAAGGCGTACTCATCCATTGCGTAACGACATTTAGGAAACTTAGGCCAGTGGCGCTATCGGTTCCGGTATTGGCAGCAGTATTAGCCCCTAAATCCGCAACGTCGTAGACATTCATCTTGTACCAGGGGCCGTTATCATCGTCTTGATTGAATGAGAGGCCCGTCGACCTCCATCCTTGACCAGTTACGAAACAGTCGTAGGCTGACTCAAGAGTCTGCAGTACGGCGTTCGCGACAGAATCGCTTGTCGCATCATAGACGCGAAAATGCGGCGAGTCCTTGTATCTGTTTCCTCCGGGGCCAACCCTCGTGTTCGGTGTGAATTCAGCCGGAGGTGCAGCTTGCACTCGCGTAGGAGCAGCAATAACCCCAGCAGCCCACCACAAGGGGAAAATGGTTAAGGTGAATCCTCTCATTGCTCCGAATATGTAAGGCCGTCTTAAATGCGATGCATGAGTAAGGTTTAGACCAGTTG
This sequence comes from Daldinia vernicosa, assembly GCF_022497035.1. Taxonomy (NCBI): domain Eukaryota; kingdom Fungi; phylum Ascomycota; class Sordariomycetes; order Xylariales; family Hypoxylaceae; genus Daldinia; species Daldinia vernicosa. The sequence continues at coordinate 32,819 of NW_025954015.1, read as the reverse complement.
GAAACCCCTAGAGCGACGATCATCAATTTTATGGCCGGAAGCTGAGCTCATTATGAACTCTGGTAGCGGAGCCGAGATGTAGTCTTTCCGAGATTGGATGTTTCTTCAACCACATTAAGCGGATAGCCTAAAATGCGTTGCAACCAAACCATACGACTTATCACCTAATGTTTTCGCACCTATAGGAGCTAGTTTGAACTAAGAGAGCTCCTATTACTGTAATTAAGGGCGAAGGAAAGATACAGATTCTCTTATACCTAGTCCACCTATGGCCAAATCGTAGTAGAAGCAACTTCTTGGAACCTTGGTGGCAACATGAGGAAGGAGAATAAGTTATACTAGCAAACAACTACGGTAAGTTGATAACTTCCCCCCATATTCATGTCAAGATACGTGCTAGAGTATCGTCTCTATCACTACATACTAGTATTTCAAAGCTATGAAGTGATTTTCGCTATTCGGAGAAGATGCTCAAATATTATCGATAGTTACCTAGTAACAGGTATACTGTTATAGTACGGATACGGGAGCTTGTTCATTTTCACATATGCAATAATAATATGCATAGGGGTAGGACAGAAAATGCCAAGAGAGGTCGAGATCTACAGTTTCGGGTTGGGGCTGGTGGTAACGTGGTCCCCTTTCAATCTCGCGTCAGCGTTATACAAAGTGAACTTTACACTACTCGGGTTGGCCATAGATATCTACAGCAAACCAACTTAATAATGCGATTGCTCAATACGTCTTCTATTACCCTTGAAGAATTCCAAGGCTCGCCCCCTGAGTATGCGATATTATCGCATACTTGGCTCGACGACGAAGTAACACTGCAAGACCTCACTCTGGACAAAGATCGAACTAAGGCTGGCTGGGATAAGATTCTGAATTGCTGTCGAAAGTGCTTAAAGGAAGGATGGAAATACGTTTGGATCGATACCTGCTGCATCGACAAAACTAGCAGCGCCGAGTTATCGGAAGCCATCAACTCCATGTTCGCATGGTACCAACGCGCGGCTATCTGCTACGCCTTCTTGAGTGACGTCTGGAGAGTTCGGAAAGGTGACGAGCCAGGAACACTTGCGAGGTCACGCTGGTTTACTCGAGGTTGGACGTTGCAAGAACTTCTAGCGCCCTCGTATCTCATATTCCTAGACAGCAGCTGGCGGGAAATAGGCTCGCGTTCGTTTCTTTCCTCGACGATTGAGACGATCACGGGCATCTCTGCGTATCAGATGGCCCATTTTAGAGACTGCAGTATTGCCACCAAGATGTCCTGGGCCGCAGGCCGGCAGACCACTCGTATCGAAGACCAAGCCTACTGCTTGCTCGGTTTATTTGGCATAAATATGCCTTTGCTCTACGGCGAAGAGGAAAAGGCGTTCATCCGTCTGCAGCAGGAGATTTTGAGGGTCTCGGATGACGAAACGATTTTTGCGTGGCGAGGTAAGTCAGCGCGCCAAAGAGTAGTATCCCCTAGCCAGATAACTCAACAGGGAAAATCTCTTAGGAAAGAGAACATCTCCGGAGTACCAAGATGTTCTCTGTGGAATGCTAGCTACATCCCCTATTTGCTTTTCTAGATCTGCTCACTACGAGCCGTTTCTCATAGATGAGCAGCGGGCTGAGTATGCGATGACCAACAAAGGACTTGGTATGACCATTGACATATGGAGGTATATTGGGCCGGATGTCGCAAAGGGTGCGCGACCGATGCGCTATCTTGCACCGTTGAATTGTCAGTCCACGATAGATAATAAAGCCGTAGCAGTCATCTTGCTACGCGAAAGCGAGGAATCCTACGTTCGTGTGGACGCCCACGAGTTAGCCCCCTGGCACGACGAGGTTTCTAAGACTGATCTCTGGGAGTTAATCCCCAGGAAGCGGCTATATGTACGACAGGTTGAAGAGTATTCCGGTACCCCTAAAGACTTACTAAAATCAGGATATCGCTTCACCTTTCACGCCACGTATGCCGTACGTTTACGAGAGCTATACGAGTATCCAGATGGATCATACACGCCCTCTAGGATATTAGATTATGAAGATATATATCGCGACTTCAATCATCTAACGATGGCTAAGCGCAGTTTTCGAATGCTTATACTCGTAGATATTGCGGATATGGAGCTGGTTTTATGCGTTTCTACGTTCAATAACTTCTTCGCGTTATCAATGTACGTGAAAAACGAGTTTCCGGAGATGACGGACATATTAGATGAAGCAGAGGAGGCGTTGAAACAAGCTACAGATACTGTGTCTTTGAAATTTCCAGAACAGAACTTCGTGGTTAAGGCAAGAATACGACCTAAGCCAACATTAGACGATAAGACAAAAAGCATTAAAAAGTCTGTCCAACTCGACATGGATTGCCAAACTTACGACTACTTCGACCCATTTGACGAATGGGATTTATTACCTGAACATTTAAACCCCGAATACTGTCCAGTGCCACACGATTAGGAGCCGAGCCCACGTCGAAAGAACGATTTAGAGTCGAGGCGTAGGTATTCGCCGTCGCCGTCATCTCTACCGTATCGAGAACCGTCTACAGAGAGGGTATCTTCCGGAAACGCTATAGACGATAGAATATAGCAAGTTCGGTCGGCAGAAGAGGGTATTTCGCACGCTAATAAACAAGTCGATGGCCCCTTTTATACAAGTGGGGAAGTAAATAAGGGGGAAGGGGGGTCAATACCAATGCCGCCTAAGTGATTGGCGCATGTATTATGAATTTGGTCAATTATCACATCAATATCTATGAATCTAGATAGTGGCGGGTAAATACTTATTATTCATTACGATCATCTACAGAAGGTGTCCTATTTGCTAACTAGAGCGCAGGCCAAGACATACCCTAATTTCAAGCAAAGTCCCAGGTTAAATGTATGATCCCTAGTAAGACCAAGTGTACGACCCCGACTGGACCATCAAGACTCAACTCGGTGGTATGCTATACGGGCCATCTACTTACGATGACTTTCTACTTCGCAAATTGTATCGTGGGGTTTCCGCATTGAGCTTCTCCCAGTATGCGTCAACAAGCTGAGTAGAAATATCAGCGACACGCTCCCATGTCTCTTTATCATTTTCCCAGTCTCCTTCCCAGCGAACCTTGTACCATTTTACGGCGGGACGTGCGGCGTGGGGAGGATGGTGGCCTACTAAGGCCTCAACATCGTGTACGTTGTCTTCTTCGTCCAGCTCAACTTCAACTTCAGCGCTGTCGGGTATAGGGCTGGTGCTTATATTTGCCTCCGGCGTAGGAGTTGTTGGGGGAGATACAGGCGTGGTAGTAGGGCGTTTAGGTGAATAGGGCGACAAGAGGGTGTCCATAGGGAGAGTGTTTGTAGGGAACGTAGGTTTAAGGAGCGTAGATGTAGAGGGAGTGGGTGTAGATGGAGTGGGTGTAGATGGAGGTGTAAAAAACGTATCTGTGGGATTATCATCCAGAAGAGCTTCTAGTTGTTTCTCGGGAGGTACTACGTGTGAAGGAGACATAGGATAGATATATGGCATACCAGGATTATATATCATCTCAGGGGGGTTCTGTTTCGGTAGCAAAGCACCATTTAAATTTAGGGCCGTAGAGAACACCGCGTCCGGGTCCGATCCGACTCTGCTTGCCCCTGCGATCCACGGAACAACGTATGGATCGTCGTCCATCGGGAGGATTCCGGCACAAAACTTGTCCCACAACGGTGTGTTATGTGGCCACGAGACCGTACTGGTGTCGAGAGACCATCTACTATCCGCGACTCGCAGACCCAAGAACTTCGACACATATTCGTTGCGCCTCGGGTCTGCCTCGGCGCCGGGACGAGGGGGAAGCGCGCCGGGCCCGGAATTCAGATCATAGAGTATAGCGAACTGGGCAAGGCAATCCTTCGCTTTAATAGCAATTTCATGTAGTCGCGTACGCAACCACTCGGCATTTGCCAGCCCGGCAGCGTACGAGGAGGATCCTTCTATACTGATGGGCAAATTTATCAGATGGTGATAAGAGAACCACAGCTCGGCGCCGGCTTTGAATAGCCACCCCGCAATATACAGATGGGTTGGATTATGCCCCCTGTATATATTTAGAAATGAGATGTCCTTAGTCTCACCATTTTCTTCGTCGACAAAGTGGTGATACTTGGTCCATATACTACAATTATCCGACCAGCACCAGTGATGACGCTCAAGACGGCAGCATCCAGGGTGCCAAGGACAATACTGATTCATATCAATTTGCTCTGCGATATGAGGATAGTCGCATATCTTACTATCTGGTTCCTGCCACGGGCTGTAAACTGTGTAGCCCGTGATAGGATTTATAATGCTTTGACGACGGGTGTCGTGCTCGGGGGTGGTGCAATGGACGTAGATCTCGAGACACATCTTCAAATGAAATACACTATCAAGATATAACACGTAGTCCGGTAATATGGATTGGCATGACCTCTCAGGAGGTCATGGTAAATAGGTACATTATAGATATATATACGATGCTGCTTTTGTTCCAGGTATCTAATTGACAGCGGAGTCAAGTCTGAACAATGTTCATCAACCCCATTACCACCGCCCAACGACAACATTATAATCTAGACAAGTTCTTTGTTTACCATTCGTTAGAGCAAAGCCCTTCCGAATTTCTCTCACATTTCCATCATCTTGCGAACAATACCTTAGTGCCAATAAACAATATCTTACCCAAGCCGCTTTCTTTCTCTTAGCCCAATAAGCTTACTCCTACTCTTCCCCCGTGTTCGCCTTCTCCCACCTCAAAGTTCATCTACCGAAGCTGGGGCCTTGCACCTGACCCTTTCTCTTCCTCACTTGGCCTCGATGTGGTTAAGTCAATCAAGACGTCGTAGTTGGGTTCTGGAGTCGGAGTCCGACGGCTGTGCTCGGTGATCATCCGGGCATCGGGCTCGCGCCAAGAATCCGACCAAAAATAAACCAGCTCAATTACCCTCAACCGGAGATGCAGTTAGGATAGCAGCTCGGTCGGTTGGCTTGAAGTCAACAACCTGGAAATTTAAGTAGGTAGCGTCGTAATATGCGGCTGAGCAGCTTACGCGATGATTATTAGCATCAAACCAAGGAAAAAGTGGGAATAGGGGCCAATACAGCTGAGTACATGGTCCTCGTCTGACCGATGCCGACATTGAGCAGGTAAATTTAGCTTGCATCTTCTTCGTTTTCAATTATTTGGAGACGACGGCGATATATCTGGTGACGTGGTCGGATATCCGGGACCTTTGTGTTCGCCAGGGTATTACTTCTACCCCATGGGCTTACTGTGACGACCAAATGCACCGCCAATCATATTATGTAGGTATTTGCACATTTTTGTATATCGTGAATTTTGTGTAACCGATTCATGCCGCCACGATAAATCATTACGTTGCTGGTTATAAAGTCCTTAGTACATATGTGAGATCCGCGATGCAGACCCCATATGTAGTCATACCCAAGTACCGAAGCCACGCTGCCAATGTACTTGTTGGGAAACACTCGAGAGAGGCGCGTGACTATGCGATGGGGATCATTTGTCTCGGATCTTGTAGCTTATTACTGGCACCTATTTTGTGACCTCTATGCACATGCCCAGAATGTTGTATTAGGAAAAGCCAACGCATGTTGTTTGTCGGTAGCATGGTAGTATGGTAGCAGGCGCTTCGAAGCCACGCTTGTGTAATTGCTTGGTAGACTACCTCCTACGACCAAGTAACGACATGTTTCCTAATCACCGCTAAAACGTCGTCTCGGTGGTCTCTCGTTACCACGGATACCCGTCTAGACACTAGACACTAGCCATGGGCTATTCGTTCGTTCAACCAGTGAACAATAAACATACTGTAGCAGGCCGTTAAGAATAATATCCTCTCGGACAACCATGATATGCCGATTCCGATTCCGCTGCCGCATTCCTCTTGCTAGCAGTCCCGTAAATGCAGCCTCATATATGTGTGGTATCAATGCCGCTCCCCATATAACGCCAATCCCGAATTAAACACCTAGGTACGGCCACAATGCGAAGTTGCCATGCTAAGTGACCATGCTGTCGTCCCCGATTCCTTTATCCTTCCGTTCGTCTTGGAGCATCCGAATTAGCTTATTGATCGTATTTCCGTCGCGCAGCCTTTCGACCTCTCTCACCGCCTCATCTTCATCCAAGCCCTCCGCCATATATTCTTTGATCTTGTCCCAGATGACCTTTCGCCTCGAGTACCATGTGCGGCCCCGCGGCTCCGGTCGCCAGCGCGAACCCCACGCAGCATCCAATTCCTCAATTGCAGGCTGTCCATCCATTCCCTCCCGGTACTCTTTCCATACCTCCTCTACCGTGCCGACAGTCCCGTATTTATACTGAGGAGGCACTGCAGATCCCGGTGTTTGCGCGGCCGGTCTAGGTTGAACGGCCTGAGAAGAAGTGGATGGGGAAGTTGGAGGAGGCCTAGCAGGGCGGCTTGGCGTTTGCATAGAAATCGGCGGTCCCCGAGGGTATGAAGCAGCCGACAGTTGCGGAGGGGGCGGGGGTATAATAGGTCGTACGGAGGAATCGCGGGAGCTGAGTGCCTATAAAAAAAAGGTGCAACGGGTTAGTGGATAATATAAATAAATTTTGGATACGGGGAATGGCATGGGGTTTTGGGGCATGACACGTACCGAAGCTGCAGCTTGATGGGAGGCCACTAAACTTCCACGAAGGTCATTCAGCTGTTGGCTGATGGCATCGAATTGCGCCGAGATATGAGCGACGTATTGCTGGTGTTGCATCTGAATCTGGAGGATGGTGGCGATTAATTGCTCGGGGGTCCTGCCCAGCAGCTGTTCCTCTGTAACCATAGCGGGTAGGGACATAGCAGCTTGAGGTTGATGATAGAATTGGGTTGCTGTCGTAGTCGGAGGAGCCGAAGCTGAAGACGACGAAGGAGCAATAATAGGAGCGGCAGCCAAGGGACTCGGATTCGGAATGGGGTTCGTTCTGGTACTAGATGTAGCTTGTCTTTTTGAAGGAATGACGCTTGCGCCGGCACTGCGCTGCAGATCGGCTGCAGCAGGTCGCTTCAATGACGCCCCTGTCGCTGCAGGGCCTGGACCAGGTACCGGAAGAGCTGAGGTAGTGGTGCTAGTGGTAATGGTTGGGTCCGTGGCCGCGGCCGTAGATGGGGGCGGTACGTTACTAAGGCCGGCCGAGGGCGAAGGCAGCATGACGGGCCCCCTTTAACCAGTAAACTCGTCCGAGAGATCCAGGTAGGGGGGGGTGATAATTAAAATAAAAAGAGTAGTAGAGCTTCAAGTTATATGGTGGGGGGTTGGAAAAGGGGGGGTATGAAAGAATAAGAAAAAATAAGCTAGAACAAAAATGAATAAATCAAAGTAAGAAAAGTAAAAAAATAATAAAAATAATTAATAAAATAATTAAGATATTAAAATAGTTCGGGGAACGGATATGTTCAAGAAGGGAAAGAGTTAAAAATAAGAATGCAAAGAGACTTTTTGGGTGATCAGACGGACGTCCGGGCTAGCCGGGGCCCTGTTTCTCTTAGTTGAAAATAAAAATAGTAGAAGTAGAAAGTAGAGGTAGAAGTAGTAAGAGAAATGTAAGAGTAGGAGTAATAAGAGTAAGTAAGTAAGATGGAAAGACCAGGTTAGGTGAAGAAACAGATGATAGATGACAACCTAGACAAGGAAGTAATGAGACCAGGACCAGGACACCAGGATAACCAGAACACAGAACAAGGACAAGCGACCCGAAGTAAATAGGAATAGCTATGCGGTAGTTGATGAATGATGACAGTGATGACGATGACGATGGCGATGGGTGAGAACGCGACTTAGAAGAAAAAGGAATAAGTCGGCATCTACATCAGTAGCAGCAGGAATGGAATACCTCTATCGGAAGTAATCCAGCGGAAGTATCCAGCGATCCAACGATCCAGCAACAGTAACATCAGCTTGTGATAGTAAAAAGGTATCAAGGTATCAACCTGGTAGGTTATCAACCATGGGGCTTCAGCATCAGCATCAGAATCAGCATCGTCGATATCAGTTAATATTTTACCATGCGCGAGATGCGGCGAACTTGACCGAAGACCAAGGATGGCATTCCTATCGTCTACATATGTAATGCAAATGTGTGTTGTCCCGGTTTGTGTCGCCGTGGACGGGGTCACCTGCGGTGTGTGTCGGCTGTCAACGTGTTGGTGACATGTTGTGTGTGAGAGTGTAAAAAAAGCGTAAGAGTTGAGGCCTGATGAGTGTACGTGCGTTGCATATGTTGGTGGTGGTGATTATTACGATTATTATGATAATTTTGGTTTCACACCTGTATTTTCATCTCTTCATTTTCAAGTTTGTTTTGGTTGAACCCCCGTTTGATGATTTGTAGCAGAAAATGGAAGTGAGCAACCTCCATGTACAAAAAGAGCATTGGGCAATTGAGTCCCTTTAGGTTAGGTATATTGATTATGTACTGGTACGATATGATCTCATACAAGATATGGTATCCGGCTAGGTATATTCCACTTGTAGGTACAAATCTCAATTATCCCTACCCGTAGCTAAAAATGTGGAATCAACATGGACATCTTGGTTTATCTAGGCTAGATCACGTGACATCAAAGCTAAAATGGTAACTGGGGGCTGTTGAAGGTAGCACTCAGCAAGCAATAGGGTGGTAGTACATACCCTTTAGCGGTCTAGCTACCTGCTTGGCGGCAATCTTGCAATCTTGGCTCATTCGGCAGGGAAAGCAGGGAAAGCAGGGAAGGGGACCTAGGTATAGTGGATCTGGTTTTACAAATAATGGTAATTGGGTAACATCAATTGTAACTGCTGCAACTACTGCAACTACTGCAACTTTGCTGCAGATGCAAACATCTAATGTAACTCTTGTAACGCTTGGAAAGCAATCCGTACCTATTAGGTACCAGACTCAGTGCAGAAGAAAAAGACTTACGCGTCACACACTGCAGCGACAACCATTGCGGGCGAAAGAGACATTGTGTTACCTGAGAGGTCTGAGAGAGTTTGGCCATCACAAAAAAAAAAGATTACTGGATTACTGTATCATGTATATTTTTATACATATTTATATACATCGAATGTCAATCAATTCCTTAAACTCTCTTCCGATCTAGATTATCTTTCTTTGACAGAAACCCCATCGTCCAATCCATCCAATCATCTGGGATAAGCCGCATACTTACAAGTTACTTACAAGTAAATACCTACACACATATTACATTCACAAGTTACCTACCCTTATACATGCCTACTTAAGCCCTGCATAAACATCTGATTCTCATGATCTTCTTTCCCCCGGTCCAGTTGACACCTGCCATCATGCAAAAATAAATTAACTGACAAGACAGATGATTTAATATCATGGCTGAGGCTTTACAATCCGGGTTAGCTTTTCGTATATTCCCCAACGTTGGCTGACTACCCGCGTCTCGTTCGTACTCTGTTTTCGTATGGTCCACTACGAGGACGACGTGCAGCATCCACATCATGTAGGTCTAAAGTACGGCTGAGGCGGCAGCTCTATTGCTGAATCAGGTATAACCGTCATTACAATCCTCGCCAAGTCACTCAGCCACGTCTAATATATCCAATCCATCCATAGTCATCTCTTAATCAGCTCAAATATCTGAATATTTCTGCATTTGGAGAATATTACCGAACCGTACTCGAGCGTATAATTCAACTTGGAAACGAGTACGTGAAAGTTCTACGTATCAATATACAGCCAAGGAGACAGAGGGTAGTACTAATCTATTTTACCGCTGGCTGTGAGGATTGCGAGTACGAACATATGAATATACTTACTACTGATTTTCGAATGCTACTAGGTAGCAATAGTTTTCAGGCTAACCCTTTCGTAATATCTCAACCGTCCCTAGAGTCGTCATTTCACGGGGAAAAGGTGAAAAGGTGAAATGTGAGTGTTCATAATTTAGGTAGGTAACTAGTTACTAAAGAGCTGTACAATACAAAGCCATGCTGAGAATCTGGTTTACAATAGCTAACATTCCTCGTTCATTAAGATTCTGGCGGATATATCTTACGTGTTATGGGTATAGGCATTCAACTCCTAGCTCGATGTTCAAGCAATATGAAGCAATATGACTACCTAGGTAGGTTGAGAAAGTCTGCTTCGCACTAGCTGTCGTGTCAGCTTATATACCTATCACAATGATTCCTCAACGTACATAATTACTAATTAAAGACCAACCTTGTTCCACAAAGGAGCCTCAATAAGTACCTGGGTATCTTAGGTAGTGCTATGCGATATTCATATGCGCTAATCTAGACTTCGACGTTAACCTCCCAGCTACCTACCTAAGGTAGTTAGCAAGGTATTCAGGTCCCATTCATAATAATTAGTTTGGAAGTTTAAAGCCTCAATGTGACAATAATATCAGACATTCCAATTTGTGATAAGCAGGATCCCGGAGCTAAAGAGGCTAGGAGCACCCTCTTTCAAAGCTGAGGCTTAGAATTCACACACGATGACTTAGAACGCCGATTACTCTAAATTGAGCGGAGCCATTCTTGAGAGAGAATGACTACAGACCCAGGTTCCCCATAGCTTTACGAGTTTCACCACCTCCCTGTTCTTCATTAAGATTTTTAGTTCAGTAGACAGTTCTAAGCCCCTTTCCACTCCAACTAGAAAAGTGCGATAACACTCACTCCTAACCCAAACCACCAGCAGAGAATAGTGTACCTATCGCTAGAGGGAGGAAGTAGATACCGGAATCAAACACCGTCGTAGTGAGAACAGCTCGAAAGTAAACGGGAAGAAACAGCCAGGTTTCTTAGAGCAGAAGGCTGCCTAAAAACGTCAAACCGTACGCAACAGCTGAAGTTCGGTTACTAAATAGTCGTGTTGGTATACTAGGGTTGCCCGCGAAATAGTGTTGCTGAATATGAAATCCAACCCAACCAACGACTCCGATTCCTTGGATTGATCTTCCTGCAATAATCATGGCGCTGTTACGAGCTGCTCTTACAATTGTGCTGTTAACTATGAAGAAGATAATGGACCTTAGTATAGGGGTCTTATGGCTAAGGGCATTGGCTAGTTGGCTCATTAAAATTTGGACGACGGAGGACGCGAAGACGAAGGAGTTAGCAATCTATATATATTGTGTAAAGCCTCCAATATCTCGCACAATTGTTGGGGGGGGGGGGGGGGGTAGTAGTGATGATCATAACGTCAAGGACAGAGACAAACGCGAGAAGGCAAAGGGAGATGATAATAATCCAGAATCGAGGCGAGTGGGGTTTTCGATGAGTAAAGGTTAGACGATTCGCTTCATGGCTAGGATTGGGAACAGCTGGTGGAGCTATCGGCATGTTGGTAGAGTCGTTGTTCCCCATTTCCGTGACTCAGATGAGGTTGATTGGAGCTAGGCTGGTGTTATTGCTAGTATCGAGAGAAAATGAGCCAGGTTGAATGGACACAGCTCTGTAATAGAAGGAGAAAAAGGCTCGGCTGCGCTTAATTTTCCATTTTCCTCCCAACAGACCATCAGGATCATACCTCTTGCTGACTTCTTGTAACTTGGTACGATTCTTTAAACCATACGAACCTAAAAGATCTTAGTGTCTGAAGGCGTAGTTCATGTAAATAAATGGAACTAGTTGGTTTCGCTCAGTTGCGTCTACTTTAATCTTATCGAGTGCATCCTTCATTATCTCCAACACTGCATTATCATATTCCTCGCTCTCCCAACAGGAAAGGAGAAGAATCGAGACAAGAGGGCCTTCAGTGGCACCAAGACCCAAAGAATTGCCCCTAAGTTCAGTTGACTGTTCCATCAGCGAAACTGGGTACGGCTGCAGAGTTAAAGATAGAGTTACGTTTTCAAATCCCTTCAGGGGTTTAAGCTCAGCCGTATAGATCTCAGACACGGCGTTCAAAGTTCCAAGATCTGCTTTGACTGTTATATTCATATAAGCGCATCTATCGACGCATTAGCACACTCGTCCCGAAATAGGTGATATTAAAGCTCGAAAGTTATTATAGAGTTTGTTTCGAGAAACTACCTACGTATATACACCTCACTTGAGCTTGGCCGGATGCACTTTGCTCTGCAGCCGCATCTTTCACGCTGTGAAGACGCATTATATTGAGGGCATCAATTTGTGGTTGAACTTTGGTAAATGGATCAAGCTCGGGTGGGTTTTCGAATACCTGAGTGCAGTACAGCTGATTCAAGCACATAATACTGTTACCCATCAAGAATGAATAGCCGATGCTCAACATTAGGTGCGTTTCTTTGCTTGTATTAGGTTTGTGAAGTTCCTTAACCAGGGATTCAAGCTGACTTGGGAAGCTTGAAGGGAAGTAGAATACAGTACCACCCCATATCAGCCCTTGTTTGAAGGTCCATATGTCGAAACGAGTCACGATCCCCTGATTGTTCCCTACCCCTTTCAGAGCACGCCACAAGTCCTCATTATCCGAGGCATTGGCATTGATAATCTCACCCGAGGCCAAAACGACCTCGAAGCTAAGGATATTGTCACAAATGAATCCTTCGCTACTAGAAAAGAAGGATAGGCCGCCTTGGAGACATTGATAATGCAACAGGATTGAGGGACTTGAGGACAAACCCTGAAGTGCTCGTCCACCGATACCCCCTATTGCTGAGCGGCTACCGGTTACAGAGAGCCCGAAGGCGTCTAGCTTTTCATATACCTTACCCCAGAGCTCATCTGTCCCCCCTTGGACAAAACCATTCATAATATCAATGCCGATGAAACGTCTAAGATCAAGGGTAACGCCTCCTTGAACGTTGGCAGAGCCCGGGAGTGGTTGCATCCCAGCGCCACGTATGGCAAAATTGACGCCCAACGGCTTTATCATCTTTAAGAAGATATTAACTTTTTCTTTAGTCTTGGGCTAGAAGAGACATATCACTTTGAAACGAATACTGGACTTGTTGGAAGGGATAACGCTTTGGTCGGCTGATTTGAAGCCGCTTTCCGAGAGAAGGGATGTTACGGATACTATATAAAGTGTCAATAAGGTGACAACTTTTTTCGTGTTCTGTCGCACAAGTAAACCAACTACACATGTTCCCCCTTGAGGTTCATCTCCAAGGCTAGCTAGGGTAGCTATAACATAGCGTCTTTCTCTGGGGAGAGCTGCTTTGAACCAGCCCGTGAGAGTTGTCTCCCTTTATATAGATACCTAGGTTTTAATTTTAACTGCCGCCTCTACCCATAATCCGGGTTATGGTATTGGTATTATTCTTGGGGAGGTAACCCCTAGTAAAGAAGCAGTCCTAAGTAGTGAATTCGAAGATATCGTCAAAAGAACCCTGAACGCACGGACTAGACTTGGTTGGACATATTCTCTTGAGATAACCCGAAGTTCAGCCATGCGTATTGTACAAATTTGGAATCATCAAGAGGTGCAAGCATTTCCCTGTTTTCTCCGGATTTTCAACTCACATTAAAACTTCTTCTAAGAGGCCATCTGCACTACTACGTATATAGATCTTATTAAGACATGTCACGTAAAGTGGCGAGGTTGACAGATGGCAAGGCGTATTGATCTATGTGTTACCACCAAAAGGCTTCTCATTTATTTGACAGCCCCATATACCTAGTGGTCAGCAGAGAATTTAACACAGCGAGTTTAGCGACTTGAGCGTATTGGATAGGTAAGTCTTCATTATATTGAAGATCTCATAAGACGGCCGTCCCTCTCCGACGTTGTCGAATGTGAAACCTCATTGGTCATTTGATCTCGTCTCATCCTCATGCAACTTAATGCCCGAGGTTCAACATTTAAACAGGATATTATTGGAAGAATCCCTCGGGAGGTCTAGAAGCAAGCAAGCGTGCCTAAGTGGGCTCGGGGAGCCTGCATCCAAAACCCTTGAGAAGGATTAATAGCCTTCTGACGAGGTTTCATCGACAGGTACGCGACGCGCCATTATTGGCTATTTTGACATACACTATGTAGCTGAGTGACATGCGCAAGAGACCATTGGTAAAGGTTGCGCCAGGTGATGTTGCCAAATAGCTCGGGATCGAGGGCCACGCCACCCCCGGTCTTCTCATCTATATGTACAGATTGGTGTAGCAGGAAAGCTTGAAGCAAAGCATGTGAAAGTCCGAACATTCACAAGCTTCTAGAAAATGGCGATGGGCCTCAAGATCCAACAACATATATTAATAGATGCCCGAGCGAAAGCAGCTCACTTAGAAGTTACAACTCCTTTTCATTAATCCCCCCCCCCTCTCTCTCTCTCTCTCATACACGTACTGTACTCATCATAGGACGGGGGTCTTTGTTACTTACTCTCCACTGTGAAGCGGAGCCTGCTTGTTCACTAATGCAGTCGAGGTTTGGGGTTATTTATTAGCATCGTCAGCGACATCGGATTGTATCCCATCAACGAACCACCATCGCCAATCTTACAAGACTAGGGGTCCATCCCGTTTTGCCGTTCCCTGCATGCACGTTGATGCAAGGGCTACGGTCGTCATACATACATTAGGTACTTGGATATCCACGAGGCATACAGCATAGAACCGCCCACTATCGTCAAAACTCAGCCAGTCCTTCTCGTCCCTTCACTAACCTACCTTAAAAAAGTAGACGCCCTCCCCGTTATCTATCCACAGTCACACGAATATCCATCACGCAATGGTTCCGGGCTCCTGGTTTTCTTGAACTCCTCTTGAAGAATTACATACACGCCGCCAAGCCCCTAGGATGCCGCTCTCCATATTCCACTCTCTTACGGATCCGTATCTAAACTAAACCAACAATAGTGAAGAGACGTGGGGTCTTTTTGGCGCGCGCACTGGCGGGGTCGTGCCGGTCACGATAATTGTCTCTGGTTCCCTAAAAAAAGACAAGCGACTCCAGACCGCTTCTTTACCCAACAAATTAAGACGATAAACATTCAATAAACCAGTCTTAGCTCTGCAGGGCTAAGAGGGGTGAATACAAGGTTGCTCGACGTCCAAAGTCATTCCCATACTCTATCTATTTCATACCGTGTATATTCTTGGCACACATTGCCCTATTTTTTATATTCGGTTACCATTTTTTGAACAATTCATTATTTGTGTCTTACAAGACTACTCCTGAGTTACAGGGTTAAGAAGAACCATAATCAACTTTGGAACGAAAGCGCCTATGGGTCTGCGTACGCGGAAATATTCGTCTATATCCACCAACCCCCATCTTCACCGTTTTCTGCAGATTGAGTTCTTACCCATCACTCCATTTAGGAGTGATTTGAACGCAGACCGCAACTTTATTCTAGCTCCTTAATTGTCCGTTCTGAGTCGCCGTCTCACCGCGGTAATACGTTAGAAGGAAAAAAGAAACTACTGCGTCTCTTCTTTAAAGAGGAGCCCATCTACGCACTCCCGTGATTGATCATTCAAATTTCTTACTTAATATTCTATATTCTATAAACCTCGATATTCTATTTGGGGTAACTTATTTTCGATGTATCAAGAGAATAGTTATCCCAGCCAAGATGTCACGGCTTACACCATTACCAGCAGACCTTCACAGGTCTCATTCGACTACCAGTGTCGATACTACGTATCATAGCTTCCATGATATCGAACTATACGAAACCCCCGCCGCATCTACTGAAAATAAAATGTCTTCGCGCAAAGATGATAGACCTGAATTCAAGCCTATAATCCGGCATGATTCCGGTTACGAGTCCATATCTCCCCGGTCTAGGTCCATTGAGTCTCGGTCTGCTCAACGGCGCAATTCCAACATGTCTACAAGTTCCTCCCAGACTCGACCGCGAACACGGCCTTCAGTGCGCCGTGCTGCAAAGTCCACCTCAACCTCACATTTAAAACATCTTAGCGAACAACCTACACACTCCGTCCAATTACCGCAACAACAGACTACATATTACTACTTTCCACCCCCAGAATCACTCTCCGGAGGTCTAGACGAGGAAGACGATGCGCACGACACCGAGCTATCGTATCCTCCTCCCCCGCAAACGACCCACTATTGGACTAGCGACCATACTAGGCGTCTCGAATATGCTGCTATTGATGCTGCGAGTCGAGGCGTCAAAGGCTGGATTATGAAGCACATTGTCCCAGATTGCTTCGTGCCCAAAGCAAACCGACGAGTGGGATTTGACGACGACAGCGGCAGCGTCCGGCGGTACCGGCTCGAGCTCGACTGCGACGAGACCGGAGAGAAAGGGGGAAACAGCGGCAAGAAAATGGGCTGGCTCCTAGGCCGATAGTTTGACGACGAATGAACTCATGCGACGACAGACGACGAGTTTAAGTATCACGTTATTGCATCCGCATGGTTGAGGCGTTGTATACCCACTTTGATTTTATCTTTATTTTTCGAGATTTTCGAGATTCCATTTTTTACTGTTTTTAATATCAAGACGTCTTTGGAGTCTTTTTTGGACATATCATTTGCATTCGGTTGAATATGGCGGTACTAAAAACGGGCATCATAAGAGGCGCAACTAGTTACGAGTCAATTTACACCGAGATTGATATACAGACAGAGTATGGGTTGAACTCATTATATATTGGCAATACCACTAGAGCGGAGGGCCTACATTGGGTAGCTTTAGGGGTTGCATTGAGAAGGCTCAGCGAAACAGCGAGCGAATTGATATAAGACATGTAATTATTCAGCAGATAGCTACTTCTTAATAGTTACATTTGGCAAATACGTCAAGTTGTCACGGCCTGATTCAAGCCCCTCAGTATCCCGTGTATTCATGAGAGAATGCTTAGATGCCCTCACAGAACATTGAGATGGATCCGGGTTGATGACCCGTCTCGTAAACTCATCCATAAACACTCATCTAATCACTTTCTTTGCCTTGTTGATTCAATCGTCGTCGGATAGAACTTTTGCATCCGGATCTTCTTCAGTCTTGTTCTTTTCCGAGTGGGAGGGCGGGTCATCTAGACATCAAAATTCCAAGTCAGCTCTGTTCCTATATAGCTTCAGGAGGATGCAACCCTACCGCTTAGTTTCGAATCGACGAAACGCTTGCAAGTATCTGATCCTTCCTGGAGGACATTGATCTTCTTAGTGAGCTCCTCTCGCATCACCCGACTTTCTCGGGACTCGCCAGCGATGCGCTCTACTAGGTCCGGCGACATGCTGAAGACTGCTACGGGAGAAAGGATGTTAGAAAGAGCACCGAGAAGTTTCTGCTCGATGACTTCGGTGGCGATGCTGTCGATAAATCGCTTCAAGGCAATCTACGTTGGAGAGTCTTGGTTAGCGACTAATGGCAGATCTCAGAGAACTTAAAAGGCAGCACTTACGTTGTAATAAGCGTTCATGCGATCGAGAGCCTCAGAGGCTGCAAGACCTTCAACGTCGGGCTCTGTCTTAACCAGCTTATCAAGAAGCGTGTTGAGGTTGTAATTGTTGTTGTACCGGTCCAGATACACCGACCCATCGAGAGACGACACCCCAAAGAATTCTCGTAGGATTCGCGAGAACTCATCCCTTTGAGATTTACCAATCCTCTGGATACTCTCCGCATATTCCTTGTTGTAGGTGATGGGGTGAAGTCGCCGGTGCGAATTAAGTAACTCGGTAGTCTTAGTTTTGGCCTCTACAAGAAGATCATTGAGAGCAGAGTGGCACACTTGGTCAAGTAGAGACCTGCCAATCTGCGTATCCGCAACATAGAGCACGACATGTTCGATGAATGTCTCCACGGCCTTCCAAGACTTCTCAACGTGATCCTGCGCAATCTTTTCCCATGGAGACGATTGTTGGTGGAATAAGTCGGACACAACCATGGGGCTAAAGATTCCGGGAAGCTCCCGACCACGAGTCCTTTGCATCACAGTCTGAATGTGCTTGAGAAGCTTATCCTTAGTGATATACTCTGGGCCCTGGGAATTCGAAGTCTTCATATCCGAAACCTCGCGTTTGTGGCCGCGTTTGGTAAGCTCCTCTGCGAACTCTCTATTCAAGCCCTGCACGACGGCACGGATCCGTTGGAGATACCCTCGAGATGTCTCAGCGTCATCAAAGAATGCGTCATTATATGTTCCGCTAATAGATCGTTCAACGATTGACTGGAAATCTTGACTGATCTGTAAGAGTCGAAGTCTCTGTTCGTCGAGGGTACGTCGCGGTTCTCCGAGATCCTCGAGTTGGTCGCGGGACTCCTTTAGCTTAAGTTCAATTTCGTGGATCAGACTTGGCAGTTCAAGAGCAATTTGACGAAGTAAAATATTGCTAAGTTTCTTTCTAAGCTCGTTAATCCCCAACATCGATGAGGGGAGGTCCTTCCAAACACCTTTAGAAAAGAACCGGGCCTCATCTGCATTGCGCTGGCTCAAGAGAGAGGACCCTTTCTGCGTTTCCGAGTCGAGATTCTTGAGCACATGCCAACCAAGGTCAAAATTTACTTCGGTGTTCTTAGCAAGTGCAACATAGGTAGACTCGCTACCAGAACCAGGCACCAAAGTGTCCGGCTTCGTGATGACTCCTATGGTACGACTACCTGTTCTGTCAACCTTTTGAGCCAAGTTTAATATTACCTGGTTAGCAAAATCATTCTTCGCGGAGACAACTGCTAGAATAATGCTTCTAGGTTGTTTCATGTAGTTTTCGACGACTTGTCGGACCAGTTCGACATCAGCTTCGCTCTGTGATTTCGTTCCTGAGTGAATTAGACCCGGCATGTCGATAATCGTGAGGTGAGGACGATCTGGGCCTGTGATCTCAACTCTGAGCCGGTCTTTAGAGAAGGCATTCCCCGAAGTCGAAATTCCCATGGAAACTTTAGCCTTTTCAACCAGATCCGGGAAGCCCTCAAAGCCGTCAAGTTCTTCATGGAATGTGTGAAGGCCATTCCGCATCGAGCGTTTGGGAGGATTATCGGAGATGATGGAAACAGTTACCCCAGTTTCGGGAGCTCGTCGAAGAACAAGCTCTGTAGGGAAGCAGGTACAAAGATTGCTCTTGACTGGGAAAGGCACTCCCGAGATAGCTTCCAACACAGAACTCTTGCCGGAGGATTGATCACCACAGACAATTATCTGCGGCAGGGATATGTAGTGGTCAATCCCTTGAAGACGTAAATGGTCGATGGAATCCAACAGCTCGAGTTGGTCCTTAGAACAGAGCCCATTCAGGGTCTCCGCGTTGAAAGAGAGAACCATCTTGGTAATAAGTTACTCCACGTAGTTAGACTGTTGATCAGGAGAATATTGAGCAACGTGATTTACGAAATATCGCGTTGTAAGAGTGCAATATGACAGTTATTTTATCTTAGGTAGGCAACTGCTAAAGTAATCTAGAGATTGAGTGCAGTTGGCTGAAATATCTGCCTAAAGCGGTGACCTAGGTCACCCTGACAATATGAAATAAAGAAGTACCCAGGTAATTGTCGTTTGTTTTGGCAGCAGGTTGACATATAAACAAGTAGTCTTAGGAGGTAGTCTCGGGCAACAACTCCTCGAGTGACGGATGCCTGCTTCTCCTAAAAGGAACCTGCATCTAGTAGGTACTTACGAGCTCTTTCAAGTATATTCCTATAATCTAGATAATAAAATGGCGTCTGGCCGTTTGCCTCGTACCAATATTACTGCCTAATCAACCTAGCCAACATTATCCAAGCCTCCGTAGCCCATTCAAGGCATATATAATTAGGTAGACTATTTGACGAAACATTATGTTGTCGAACGCATATCCCTATACCTCATACCCTATTACAATCAACACACGACCCATATGATAAATGATACAATTGAAAGCACGTCTAAGAAAATATCTCCTTGGCCGTGAGATCTAGCTCCGATGCGTGTTCTTCTGTCGTTGGTATCCGCGGTTGGACGGCAGCCTGCACTATCACACGGTCACACGGGAGGAAGCTGATAGGGACACGTACGCCACCAAAGTAGCATTGCCGCTTCAGTTGCAACCATCCTTTTGACATCATGTTTCCGCCGATATCGATATCCTCCAAGTCAAGAGAAGAAATGATCAAAAAGCCAAACGCGATAACTGAGTGATTATTTCAAACTAGAAGCAAATCAAGAAAAAGCCAGTCGTTATTCAAAACACTTGAATAGTCAAGTAATTCATCTGACATTGATGCCTCTGCTTAAAATTCATTCATAGATCGAAATAAAAGAACTTTTTCTTACTCGATAAAGCCTGACTAGGGGTAGGTATTTTTATTAATTCATTTTCGGATATACATATAAACTCATCGCATATTGTGCAGCAACTAGCAAACCCCCCTATTTCATAGCCGCTCAAGGCTATCGGCATTAGCCAACCTCAAACGAGTCCCGTTTGCATAGCGGCCGAATCAGCACTTTCGGTTGAGTACTGCGTATCATAATTAGCAAGCGTTTAAACAAAGATTAATAGATGGACAGCGAATAGGTAGAACACCAATCCATCAAAAGGGGTAGTTAAGCTTACTGGTTCCACTTCCCGGGTTGGCTCCGTTCCAGGTTCCTGTTCCAGGAACGAGATCGTCTTGTGTCACAGCACGATCGTAGCACGAGCACTGCCATAGGAGGTGGTCTGGGCTGTTTCCTCCCGGTGTGTTGCTGTTGTGTTAGAAGATCTAGTGTTAGCTTCGCAATCCTACCTTTGAAGAAGTTTCAACGTTCCTCGCCAGATAATGGGAAGAACAGGGTTATTTCACTTACTACTGACTGTTAGCGACTCTGAGCGAAATAATAGTGAGGGTAGATCAAGAAAGGACTGGGGATAATGTGTCTTGTCTCCATACATACCACATATCCGCCTTGGAAGTATTTTCCGCTCGGGAGCCAAGTGCCTGCTTCAGCGGTATTGTTTCCCGCCAGGCAAATACTGCCGCAAGTATCAAGTATTTTTTGGTGGTCGTTGTCAAGCCAGTCCGTCTGTCTGAATGTATAAAGCTCATTGATATTCGTTGCTTTCGGTCCCATTACCCAGATCCCCTCACTTCCCCGGTTGATAGTAGTTTCGGTGGTGATTGCCGAAGCTGTGCACTCCGTCGGCGTAGGGTCGTCGCGGACTTGGACTGGTACCGGGATATCGAAGCGCGCAACCGCCGCAGCGGCGCCCGAGGATAAGGCGAGAAGAATAACTAAAGGGAAATACATGTTGAGAAGACTGTGATACGACACGATACCTCGAAAACTACCCGCCAGCGAGAACAGCGGGATTGATTAACTTTATATATAAATGCTTTAGCCTGCTTTCCTGCCCTATTGGGCGACCGATCCCAACATGGTTATTTATCCGAACATTGATAAAAAAAACAACTTCAATGGAAACGATCTCCGGTGATCGCCAAACAAAGGAACTGGGAATAACCTGTGAGATTCGATTGATTGCCTACCTGCCGGCTGGTTAGTTACAGCCATTGCGTATCACATAACGATGACCAATATCTCTGGTAAGGATGCGTCGCAAACTTCGTCACTCATTCGCCAATTAGAGGAGATTAGGTAAAGTTAGTGCTGAAGAGCACAGATTATTAGGTCTCGGATATTCACTCCTCGTGAGCATTTTTGTGATGTTTGATCTTATTAGAATGTTTTCCCGTATGTTTGTATTGGGTAGATTGGATTCTACTTCAATCCCTTTACGGCGACTTTATGGTACTATTCACATACTTCACTCATGCCATACTTTGTACACCTTGGCGGTTATAGCATAAAGTATCCCCCTGGGATATCATCTGGTCATAGTATCATCGTATAGCACTTAAAGATCTTGATTTGCACTCCTTAGGAAAGTTGTGCTTCGTTCAAGTAGGTGATACTTTCTCCTTTTGTGAAACCCAAAGGGAGGGTTGAGAGATACTATAACTTACCTAGTTGATGCTTAAGTACACGTCTGCATCATATTTAGTACCCCGGCTGCTCAGTACCTATTTAAGATGTTATTATCAAACACTTTCTAGAGTGCTCTCTTCTGAGAATCCATTGGCAAGAAAATAAAACATGTTAAGACGTACTGCTTCAAGTTGCCGCGATGAAAACCGCAGTACGTAAAGTACAAGCTTAATGTGCGCTTCGTTTTTCTTCTACCTCGTAGGCGGTACTATAAATATCACGGTGATTTACTCTTGGGTCAGTATACTATACCTTGAAAATATCATACACTTGGTTATGCAGAGATTTTTATATTAACTACAACATGTATGAGTTATACAACCAATGTAGACCTTCATAAGTTAAAATAAGCTTTTTATATATGCATATATTTATGACGGATACGGGGGCACTTTACCATGTGGATTATAATCAGTTGGTCTAGTTTGGGTAGTGCCTTTCGCTTGAAAAGGAGGTATAGTCATCATTTCCTGGACAGTTCTCTAGTCGCTTTCCCATATTGATATATTTGACTGTATTAGCTATTCAAGCACAAGACCTCGTGGGTATAATAACTGATTTAGTAGATCTTCTCTCAACATAATAACGGACTGGTTCTGTATAAGGGACTGCCTATCTCGCGGACGGCCAGTGCGGAGTTCTCCCACATCTCGGCAGTTCAACTAGAGGGGGGTTTCTTATGGGAGGTTATAAGTTCGTCTTCCTATAGGTTAGGCTATTTAGTAATAATATATTAACCATCATCTTTGCCCATGCTTGGTATTTCATAGGAGTAATATATGGGGAGGGATCTCTATCAAATAACTCCTTGGCCCTCACTTAGACTTTGATTCTTTGACCCCCAGCTCATATTAAAATTCAGATGTATTATACGTTAGTCGCTAGCCTGGCGCTCCTCGCCCCTTATGCCTTAGGTGCGGGTATCTTGCGTTTCGGATGCAGCCAAATCACGATTGAACGACTTGACCCGTAAGGATCATATGCTCTATATCATATTATGTCGTTTCTAAGTATACCCACTGCAGACTTGTAGAGCCAGGAGCGAATCCAAGTGCGCACCTCCATCAAGTATGTATTATAAAATACTAAACCAAACTCAGAGGAAAGTACCTAATGCTGACAGGCTGTTAGGTCGTTGGAGGGGTACGTATACTATTAAACTCAGTATATTCTATCTAATAACGAGAAATGGAAGTAGGATGCGTTCAAAGCTACCATAGAGAGCACCGATGTTTCCAAACTTGCTGGCTGTACCACCTGTAGCTTTAGCGAGGACCTATCGAACTACTGGACAGCGAACTTGTTTTTTCGCGCTCGAAATGGAACATACAAGCGTGTACCTCAAATGCCTAACAGATTTCTAGATGGGTCGGTTGGTGGTGTGACTGTCTACTACTTTCCACAGGATCTTCGAAGCAAAGTAACCGCGTTCAAGCCTGGCTTTCGTATGCTGGTTGGAGACGCCACATTGCGAAGCGGGGAGGGACAGTCACCGAGGAACTGTTATCGTTGCTTCACGGGCGCAAACTTCGAAGGTGACAATGCCGCGCCATGTGCAGACCCGGTTCTCGACACCCCTGGATTTCCCTCGACGCCTTGCCCTGGAGGTATTCGGTCCAATATTCATTTTCCAACGTGAGTAGAAAGTGAATACCCGCCTTGCGCAGATGCCCTTTTCTGTCTAACTAGATGTTGCTACCTAGTTGTTGGGACGGAGAAAATCTAGATACACCCAACCATAAGGATCACGTCACCTTTCCAACAGGTAGCGCGTACACGTGTCCGTCTACGCATCCGGTCAAGATCCCTCAGGTCATGCTGGAAGTTGTTTGGGATACGCGCGAGTTCAATAATAAAGACGACTGGCCTGAGGACGGCTCTCAACCTTTCTTCTTGAGCACTGGAGACCCGCGAGTAACTTTCAACTCTCTTTGGTTTACTTACTAAAATCTAACTGTTGACCTCAATTCAGGACTGGGCATAGTCAGCACGGTGACTACGTGTTTGGCTGGAAGGACGACGCATTGCAGAGAGCCATGGACTCAAATGACTGTTTCGCTGCCAACTGTACCACATTGGCGACTCAATCATTCGATGTTGCTAATAAATGTGCTATTCAACGGACGGTTGATGAACCGGTTGACGGATGTAAGTGCTATTACCTGGTAGATAACCCCTTTTCTGGGATACTTGAGACTGATACTTATTTGTTCAGGGTTAGATGTTATACCTGGGTTAGGTTAGCTAGTGGTTATAAAACTGGGCAATGATATAAAAGATTCCCTTTCCAGCCTTCATTTTTTTTGTGCTTTCGATTGTTTGACATTACCTTGTTTCTTGTTTGCTAAAGGTTCTTCATAAATAGTTGACCGCCCTCACGGCATCAATGTATGAGTGTGTAAAGGATGGTAGGACACATAAATGAGACTGGCACATGCATGCGAAGATATCACATCGGATTGACTTTTGGACATGTTAGTGTTACATGCATATATCTTTTTACATCCCATCCAATAACATCTCTCTTCACGGTTCCATTGCCGTCATCATTCTCGCTCTTGACCCCTTAAATTTATAGGGGTTCTATTACCATACTACATATGTAGTATGCAGGAACACTAATATTCTGCAAATATTCGTAAGACATTGATTTATTGATTACGTCCATGACGAGGCTGAGACTCTTTGGTGTTTGCGTGTAAAATGGGTTAACTACCTGTTATAAGTAGTGGAACGCGTGAACGTTTTATTATTGGTCCTTGGCCTTGATTTGTGGGTTTTCCTGTTTCTTTTTTAATCGGATGTCGGAACTGTGTTACCTGCTCTTCGAGAATGGAGTTTGGAGTTTTTTCTGCAATTCCTTGGATACCTCATTTTCTGCAAGCTGCAAGCTGCAAGGGCTGTAAAGTTTTACGCAGTGCGTGTGGAGCTAGCGGCATTGGGACATCACTGGGCTGCTGGAACGTGATTTTATTGGGGTATAGACTACCCCACCAGCCCACTAGCTTATCATCCCTGCATTCCAATTACATACATACCCGGCTTCATCACGTCGTGAACGCGTTATGTTAGCTGTACATAGCGATTGAGATAGGTGCCTAATGTATACCTACTAAACCTTATGTTGTTTGATGCGGTTACCCAAGCTAATGGACGTCCCCCTAGCGTGTCCGTCTTTGTAACGGGCTAAACGCCTAAACAACTTAATGTTAGGTAGCGACAATGTAAATTAATGGTGCATTGACTCTTTTACCAAGAAACAACTCGTAGGCAAGATTGCGATCGAGGTTGCTCTGCTTATTAGCTTCTTGCTATCTATTGGTTGTTACTTGTTGTTACTTTAATCGACCCTGGCTAGTACCTATGTAAATAAGCTGAGCAAGGTTCATACGTAATAACCCGGATTCTATCTAATATTGACTTTGGGGGGTTTCTTTTTTCGGGTAGCTGTTTTCTTTCTCCTTTCCGTTTTTTATTTTTTGCGAATTGCCACGGTTGTACCTAGTTACTATTCTTGCGCCGTCTTTGTCTACGGCCTACGACGTGCTGTCGTTTGCTTGTCCTCAATATAGGAGTCCGGCCAATGCATTCACTATTTTGACTCGAACTTGGACCCGAACTCGGTCGTTAAAATGGATGAGAAACGTCCCCTCGGTACCGCCGGCAACGGTAGTGGTAGTAGTAGTAATAGTAGTAGCAGAATCAGTGCCCTTCCAAGACCAACATCGCGTCTACCTTTGCCTCGGTCTAATATAGCAACTAATACTACCGCTATTCCTACGAAGCCTGCTATCCAGAGTCGACAGCCTCCTGAACCGACGCGAGGGCGCTCGACCCAGCCTGTAACCGCCCCCAATGCCCGAAATCCTCGGTTACGAGCGACACCCTCTAAAGAACAGCTCAGGGCTACCTCGACTGTGCGCAAGACTCAGAGATCACAGGCCCCTCCCGTCAGCTCGCAGACGAACCGCCGAGATGTCAGTACTAGGAACCGGAGCATGTCGCTTGGACCTAAACAAGCTGCTTCGCAGGATAGTCGGGATACGCATGTTGAGCCTTTCAAGAAACCCTCGGTCCCTAGACGACAGCCGTCGGGTATACTTAGACAATCCTCACCTACGACACCTACGGGATCTACGGGAGGGACCTTATCTCCAGAAGGAGACGATGACGACATTGCTGTTGACTCTCTTCCACCTTTACCAAGGTCTACCGATGAGGGTCTTACTTTCGACGCATTACTATCACCACAGTCTAGAAAGTCCCCTCCGTCACTCACTGAGAGGACAATAGAGACTCTTTCACAACTGCCTTCTTCCCCGGCTTTTAAACGGCGAGGCAGCAATTTCTTCGAGGGAGAAGCGCCTCTAAGACCGCAATCCAAAGGTAGCGTTAGCTCAAAGTCAAGGCCGGGCTCAAGTTATCAATCGGATGGCTCGACTATACGGTCGGTTAGATCACTTAGTCGACCAGGCTCTGGCCTAGAACAAAACGAGGGTTTATATTCTAATTTTCGGGCTTCTACTAATAGCTTCAAGCCGCCGCTATCAACTACCTTAGGAACCCCAACAAAGAGAGTATCTTCTATCAACTCGAAGACCCCTACTAGCAAGACTCCTTTAGCCTTGAACCCGCGCCCGCGGTCTAGCTTGAGTAAAGTTCCTTCTCGATCATCATTGTCAGCTTCAATAAGCCCCCCAATGCCGAGTCTGGATAAACGTCTCGAGGCTTCAGTCTCCAAGAACGGCTCTAAGACGGTAGCTGCTCGTCCTCTGAAATCGAGGGCTTCGATGAACCACTTGTATAGGAAACCATCTCTTCCATCTCTAGACAAACCGGCGTCTCCTGCACCCCCGAGCCCCGTCCGCAAAGCCTCTCTTGCTTCCGTCAAATCATCCAGCACATCTGGAGATGGTCGCAACTTATCAAGTGCTTCTACTG
Source organism: Daldinia vernicosa (assembly GCF_022497035.1). Classification (NCBI taxonomy): domain Eukaryota; kingdom Fungi; phylum Ascomycota; class Sordariomycetes; order Xylariales; family Hypoxylaceae; genus Daldinia; species Daldinia vernicosa. Next base: position 6,020 of record NW_025954015.1, on the reverse strand, counting down.
CTTCTACGGCACTGACGGTGGACTCCATTGAAGAAGCACCCACGTCTACTGCTCGAAAGTCGTCTGCCGCATTACGAGATCAAATTGCCAAGGCCAAGGCGGCGAAACGCGCTGCAAGTCGACAAGTGCCGGTAACAAATGTTCCCGAGGCTGAGGAGGCGCCAGTTATCCCTACGGATACTACGTTTGATTTCGGCCTGTCTGATGACCCTTTCGGTCAACGTCAATTTGAGAGCGCAAACCGCAAAGTTATGCAATCGCGAATTGACACTGCTAGGACAACAGGAAGACTTAACATTGCAGCCATGGGTCTCAAAGAAATCCCAACAGAAGTCTTGAAGATGTACGATTTAGAGTCCGTGGATCGTCCTGGTAGTTCTTGGGCGGAGAGTGTAGATCTGACTAGATTTGTGGCCGCCGACAACGAGCTAGAGACGATCGATGATGCAATCTTCCCAGACACCGATCCCAGTGACTTCGCAGACGAAGAAATCACTGAAGGACATTTATTTGGGGGGTTGGAGTCACTAGATTTACATGGAAATATGTTGATAGCTTTGCCTATGGGCCTAAGACGTCTTCAGTTGCTAACGTCTTTGAACCTGGTAGGCTCCCCCTTTTCTCCGAATCCCATAAGCGCAACTAATGCTCACAATTTTGTAGGCATCCAATAAGCTGACCAACAATTGTCTCGAAATAATCTCACAGCTGACTAACGTTCGAGACCTGAAGCTCGGCAATAATCTTTTGTACGGTCGCATGGAAGGTGACTATCTGGCCAATTTGCAGAACCTTGAAATTCTTGATCTTCACGGAAATAATATTTCTTCCCTCCCGGATGGTGTCGACAAGATGGTGCGCCTTCGTATGCTGAATCTAAGCGAGAACGCCTTCGAGACTTTACCATTTGAAAGCCTCTCAAAGCTCCCCCTCACTGAACTGCTGGTTCGCAAGAATAAACTCTCTGGGACGCTCATCGGCCCCGGGGTAGAGGGCTTTCCGCAGCTCCAAATCCTCGACGTGACGGCTAATCAAATAAAAATGATAACAGATGACGATCGGCCTCTGAACTTGCCGTCTCTGCATCAATTTACGGTGTCTATAAATCGTATCTCATCGCTTCCCGATATGAGCTCGTGGACCAGTCTTCTCACGCTCAACGCGGATGAGAACAGTATTACAGCTTTCCCAAAGGGTCTTACGAGTCTTGAGAATGTGCGCCATGTTGACTTTACTAGCAATGATATTAGGGTTATACCTCCCGAAGTAGCTCGAATGGAGAGTCTCATCATGCTACGAATTACCGGAAACCCTCTTAAGGATAAGAAGTTTACATCGCTGACAACCGAAGAATTGAAAGATACATTGGCGGCAAGGTTAGAGCCTTTACCCCAGGCCGAAATGGGTGGGATCGAACAATTCGGAAATGGATTCTCACTTATCCCACCTCATATTGGTGATGCAAAACCGAATGTTCTGGCTAATGGCGACAGCGAGGAGGGGGGCCGATCAGACCCAGATGATTTTGCCACTCCACCAACCTCAGCGCCTCAATCTCCAACTCGTCGTTCACGGTCTCATACTTTGAGCAGCCAGACCTGGCCCATCAAAGCTGGAGGTATTCTTGATCGGTCAAACACACAATCATCTTCATTACACCCGGTCGTCTGTTCTAAGATCGCTGCAGTACATACCATACGTGATGTGCGACTCCAGCACAATACTTTTACCCAGTTCCCCAATTCGTTATCGTTTTTCACCGACACAATTACGTCTCTTTCGCTGGCAGATAACCAGCTCACAGGCGAGAGTTGGTTGACGGAACCAATCGACCTTACTGCTCTTCGGGAGCTCTCTTTGGCTTCAAATTTTTTCACTAGTCTTACACCACTTACTACAAACCTTTGTGCGCCAAACCTGCAAAAAGCGGATGTATCGTTCAATAGAATAGTAAAACTCTCGGTTCTGCGGGAGTTCTTCCCGAGCCTTACTATTCTTCATATATCAAATAACCGCCTAGAGGACCTCGATCCTGAGGCAATCAAGGGAATGAAAGTGATCGATGCTAGCAATAACGAAATCGCGCATCTGAATCCACGTATTGGGCTGTTAGGAGGGACTGGAGGCCTAGAGAGGCTAGATGTGACGGGAAATCGGTTTAGGGTCCCGCGATGGAATGTTCTTGATCGTGGAACTGACGCAACGCTCCGATGGCTCAGGGGTCGTGTTCCCGTGGCCGAGATGGCCGAGTGGAGAGCGAAATCCGGCGAAGGCGAAGACGATGCTTTGAACGATGTCGACTAATAACTAATACGTTAGTGCCGTTATATAAACCTGTGCGGATTTTCGGACTGGGCGTCTTGGGGGTCATTTGTGGACATTCTCTTGTAGCGATAGAGATACCAATTTGGGCTCGTGTGAAGTCCTAGGGGAGTTGGGTTGTTTTCAGAAAAGGGAGGAAAGGGAGGAAAGGTGACAAAAGGTGACGAAAAGTATCCATTTCCGTCCGTACGTATTATAAGTAGTAATAATGTATGAATAAATAGTGTTAGTGTGTATTATATTTTACCTATCAACAGTACCTATACATTAGAAGTAGAGTCAAGTAGAGTCTATGTAGTAAGAGATATACATGTATATAAATTAAATACCTAACCTATATCTGATCCTTGGGAATGCGTTGCATCTACACAATTAAGGTCAAGTGAAGCTCCAGTCTACATGTTGTAGCTGTCAGTGCTTTGACCACCTTTGATCCGTACTTGCTCACCTGCTCAACCGAGAAAGAAGCAAGGTTTAGGTAGCATTTAGCGCATAGTTAGCGCATTCAGCCTTTAACTTTCAGTGAAGTGGGCCCCTGCCAGCCTTCAGGATTTCTAGGACTGCAGCGACTGCTGGAGCAACCAGTGCTGCAGCAACCAGTCAACTTTGCAAGTTCCAGTTAGTAAACGAAGTTTTCCCATCCACTAGTTTTCCCATTGGCCTCAACCCGCATCAATACTTCTTCTCCACTTCCACGTAAAACATCCTCATTCATTTGCTTTCATTCTTCAATCCACCAACTCTGATGTGGCAGTGACAATATTTCAACTACTTTCCTCTCCTTCCTCTTCTGACCCTCCGCGAACTCTTTTGATTCAATTCAAAAGAGCATGTTGCGTTTCCCGAACTAAACCGCCCCCTCCTCTTACACCACCATCACCTTTTAACTTGGACGCCTCTAGCTCTACTACTTCGTGTCCAACTTAGTCTCACACCGACTCCATCTAACAGAAGGATTCAATCGTCCTATCGTCCTCATATATCCTCTAATCCTCTACAATACTCTAGCATCGAATACAATCATGTCGGCTGATACTCAAACCAACGACTCGCGCCCGAACGGCGTTGTAGAGATCGATTATGACCACATTCCTTCCACTCCTCCTGATGCCACGGGTATCGTCCACTCTTCATCGCAACAATCCATTCCTTCCACTGAAGGTCCAAACTCACCTCTTCATCAGTCTACTTCGTTTAAAACCGAGGTGATGGATGACCGTAACCCATCTTCCCAAATTATTCCCTCATCCTTGACCCCACCTCCCTCGTCTCAGGTCCCTACGGTGAACGGGGCTTCCAACATGCCTTTGGGTTATGTTAGCTCACAAAGAGCCAATATTTTCTCTCCTCCCACGACAGCGCTTCGAACACTTGCACGAGATGGGAGTTCTGCATCGGGCTATGTTGTTCCAAATTCGGATCAAATCGCAGACGCCTCGGCCGACGAGCTCCGTGCTTTGGTTCAGACATGTCTCGCTGAAAACGCGAGGTTGAAGATGGAGACAGCCCATCACAAACTACAATATAACCTGCTCAGCATGCAAGCTGACGAGGATGCAAAGAGAGCGGCGGTAGAACATGACATGACGAGACGGGAAGTCGAGGTGCTACGGATGACTGAGAATTCACGTCAGGCTCGACGAGAGCTGGATGCGGCTACCGATTCAACCCAAGTTAAATATCGGGAGCTTCAAGCCCAGTACGAAATTGTTGTAAAAGAGAATGAAGCTCTTCAGAAACGCATCAAATCTGCTACCAAGATTATTCAACAGCAGAGCGAGGAGCGCGACAGCTTGATTGACGAGCGTGACATGCTTCTCAATCGCATTCGTGAAAACAGGGAACATTTCCATATGCTCTGCAGTCCCGGTGGAGTATTTCACGGCGCCTTAACGCCAAAGACTCCCGCAGCCGCTTCGCCTCAACAATACCGGGCCACACCACGACAGACACCCAAAGCTATCCATCGAGATGTCCGTCAGGATAATGATACGAACCAGGCTGGGTTTGCTGCTCTGCTCCAAGCTTTGAGTCATGATAATAGTGCACCATCTACCCCAACAGCAACCGGTCGGCCTACACTACGAGTGCCTCCAAGACATACTCGTGGAGTCCAGTCGCTATCGTCTCTCCCTACTACGCCAATTGCACGTCCCCGCGGAGAGTACACAGGTTTGTTACCTTCTGTTGATTTAGTACCACAAACTGAACCCCCAAACCGGTACGGCAACGGTCGGTATGGTTTAGAGACACCGGTTCAGAAAAGAGGGCGTCAAAGCCGAGAAAGTACTATATCCGCCGACGACAATGAGGAGCTCGCCCGAGCAGCCCTAGAATCAGTAGCAGCAGCTACCCAGTCTTACATGTCGCAGGGTTCGCGAGCGTCCCGGCGGAGAGAGGAGGAAGAGGTGTTTGAGAGCCAAGCCAGCCAGGCAGCATCCGAAATGCTACGCCGTGACCCGCGAGAGAGTTTTGAAGTAGCTAGCTCGGTTGGATCGCGCGATGGTACGCCGGCACCGGCAGAGAAATCTGCCAAATTACAATCGAAGTTGTTCGCGGGTCTGAATAAGGCTGGGCTCGCGGCAGAGAAGCGAAAGTTTAGCGCCAGCACGGAAGGTAACGAGGGCCGCCGAGAAAACGCCGTGAGTCCTAAGAAGATGAGATACGGAGGGAACACGGAGGCCAATGGCCGTGTTGGTCTAGGGATTCGCTACGGCCAAGCAGCTTGAAAAGTTTTTGTTTGATGGGCTTTTCTGAAGGGTTTCTGGGAGAGGTTTTGGCGGATGAAAAGAGTCATGGTTGCTTGTAGTTGGGCAACGACGTAGCTGGATTGGGATTATCATTCATGCTTTGGGCTCTGATGATGACGAGATCGAATGAAATCTGTATTATACCCGGTTCTGCTGTGACGGCGCTTAGGTCTGTTTGATTCTGGGCTCCGAGCGCACTTATACGGAAGAGTCTCGAATCGTCGCAATGGGGATTCTTGTACTGTTTACTACGGCGCCTTGTACAATGGGCAATAGGCAATGGGCAATTTGACATGATGGGTTTACGACGATGGATGTTTATTAGGTACCTAGTCATGTCATACCAATAAATATGTTAAATACAGAATCAAAACGCTTGCACATGGCGATGTAGACTGTTTACCTATAGTTTATTCGTGGCGACTATTTATACACATGTGAAGCTATCGTGTAAACCACTTAAACACTTAACGTTGATAAATTCTAGTTCATACTGTCTACATAAGGTAGCCGTTAAGTATGTACCTGGCAGCCCTGTGCTTTCTAGTACCTTAATATAAAAACTCGTGATATATTATCATTATAATGATATATATCGGGATAAATTTCGTAATATTAATTAATTAATTAAGTAAAAAAAAAGGAATTTATTTAAAAAGTTATTTATAATTTTATATATATTTTTTATTTATAAACTTATAAATCTTTATAAATAATAATTTATATTTAATAATATTAAATTTATATTATTTTTTTTTTATTAAATAATTATTTTTAATTATTATAATATTTTATATTAATTTAATCGTTTTTATAAATATTATTTATTTTAATTTAATAATTTTTTATTAATATATTATATATTATAAATTAAATATTTATTTTAAATATAAATAAAAAATAAATTAATATTATTATATTTATTTTATAATTATATTTTTTTAAAAT
>NW_025954014.1:0-44842 GCF_022497035.1 Daldinia vernicosa | reverse complement strand
ATTAAAATAAATATTATTATATTTTTAATTAATTTTTATTATATTTTTAAAATTATTAATAATTTATATAATTATTAAGCCGCGCGGGGGGTTACGGGTGCGAGGCACGTGCGAAGCACGTGCCGAGCGCCCGTGACTTTTCGCGCGGCGAGGTTAAACGGCTATTACGGCTTTACGGGATTTAACCAATCAAGTTAATTGCTTGGCTTAGTTTATAAGATAAAACCTTATCAGTAAACTTAAGGATTATGCCGCCCCTCGGGGAGGCCTTTAATGTAAGTAAAAGGGAACTTATTAAACTAGGTATAATACTATTTATATATATATATATTAACGGTTTTAACAAGTTAAATAATTATTTAACTTAATTTAATTTAACTTAATTTAACTTAATTAAATACGTATTTTTAACATATTTAAATAAGTTAAATTTTTAATTTTTTTATTTAATTAATTATTTAAATATATTTTATATATTTAAGTTTATTTATATACATATTTACGTAATATAATTAATAATTAAAAAAATAATTTTTATTAAATTAAAATAAATGGTTTTTTATGGTTTAATGTAATTTAATATAATTAATATAATTAAATAAATAAAATTTATAACTTATATTTTTTAAAAATAAAACGCTATTGGATTAATATTATTCCGGCTTCGAGATTTAAACTAATCCGTAAATATTATTAAGTAAATAATAAAAGTTAATTATTTAACTTAACTTAAAGGCGGCCAAGCTTTTAGTAAAAGCTTACTTGATTTAACTTGTTAAGACCGCTGATGTATGTACCCGATATAAGACCTCGGAGTCGGTCGGTTGAGGCAAGGTACCTAACCCACACACTTACCGGGGCAGCTTAGCCCCAGAAAAGCGGCTAGAATCACGGTTGCACAACGGGGGATTCCTTGGCATTTACGCATATTAAGAACCAATAGGATTTATTCCTTTAGATTAATTGGCAAAGCCACGATAATATTGTTAAGGAACATAGGTAAGCCACGAAACCCCCTATCTAGATCTTCAACGCCAAGGTACGACTTGAGCCTCCTTTCTCATTGTGTAAGGCTGAATGTCTAATGGCACTTGCTTCCATCACGGAGGTATTAACATAACCCTGTTTCCCCTTCTCTACAAAGAGGTTTTAAGAATGGTGTAGAAATTCTCGTGGTCTGAACCCGATAACGACTGCCTTTCACTACTTGCCTTAGATAAACACGCGACTTCACGCGTCGCGACTTCAGCAACAATGCAACAGATTCTACAGATACCCTTAGGATACAAGTCCTCTGCACCTCTGAGAACTCATTACAGGGATATGTTACCATTGCCAAATATTACCAAAGAGTAGATACCAAGATTTCTCTATCATTGGAGAATTATTGTCTATCATTCATATAGATTTCCAATAGGTTTTCATCAAGGCCAACTGCAACTACCTAATGAACTTTAATATCAAAATAGGCGTGGTCCATAAATGACCAAGCAACGTCGCTTCCTGAAACTGTGAGCAATCATGCAAAGATCCAAAAACCAGGGTTTGCAGCTAAGCTTTCTTCATACATGGGGGGGATAGATATTTGGCATCTTAGGTAGTCACTCCCAAAGCATGGTTACAAAAAGGATCAGCTTGCCAACATGGCCATATCCAGTGCCAAAGCAGGAGTTTGTAAGTGGTGCAAGCATGTATGTAAGAACTCAGAGTCACACTATCACAGCCATATGGTCCTACATATAAAGACCCCTAATGCACCCTCTGACATGACATGACAAGATCATCTACCAAATCACTTATACGCTACATATATATATGGTTGTTAATTCAATATATATTCCATGGCTGTATTGTATCACTTGCAAGTTTCAAGTTATATCTAATGAAGCTAGAATCATTGGTAAATCCAATGTCCAATGGCACAACTATCTTCTTGGGGGCGATAAGAATTCGCACTTACCTATTTCAAAATGATGTAGTTCGTTATTCCCATAGAAGATACCTAAATTACCTATCTTGGGCAAGCGGGAGTGTTTATTACAGGGCCGTAGTACGTTCCTTCCTTAGACCGGTCGACGTTGCCCTAGATGTAGTTCTCTCCCCTACCAATTCCTCAATAGGGTCTGCTTCGCTAATCGTAAACACAAACCATCCACCAACATCCACCACCTTCAATCAAAAATTCATCAATATTCAGTTCGTTCTTCTCGTTATTCCATCCAAATCGTGTATTCAAAATCATTCTACAGTCTTGACTACAGTCTACCATCCAGTCTAAGTGGTCATCATTCATTCTCGCGTTACTATTCTCCCCCTTTCAAGTCAATCCATCTCGAACCCTTGTGACCGCGTCGCCTAATCCCCTGCATGCTAAACATCCTCTGCCTACGACAAAGGTATATCATCTTTCGTGCAGTACAGGCCGTTAATTCTCACAGCGGGCAGTCCTACACTTCTCTCTTCTATTCTACCTTCGCTGCTGCCAATCCAGCAATACCAGTGTCACAACATAGATGATAGGACATCTTTCAGTCATCTTCGGTACCCTACCAACTACAGCAACACTCCATGTGCCAACCCTACACTATCTAGGAGCGGCACTCCTTCTTCAGTGTTATCCAGGAGTTGAAGTAGGACTTTGTGGCCTCTATCTTGCAAAACTTAGTAAGTCTCTGACCTAGTATTTCCACTTCTATGCCCCCATCCATCCTTTTCTTCCCACTTGACACATGTTCTATGAGCAGACTACTTCTCTACATCCTTCATGGAGACAGCATCATTCCCAGCCCTGTCAATACCCAGTGGCACCTTGTCGCATTCAGGAGACAAGAGTGATCAATAGTCCTTCGACCCAACGTGCTTCCTACTACACGATTATTACATTGTTTACAAACTCATAGCTCAATCCATCCCCTCGCACACCATTGACCCCTTTGCAACATTTATACATTCTGCATTATCTATCGTGCTATCCTCTCTTCCCTTATAAACATTACAACTTCACATGCCTAACAAGCCATATACTGGCGCTGCTGAACAATAATACCTTCATAATGATACACTTATTGCTCATCAACCTTATACATCCTGAATAGACCGACCGTTATATACACCTACCCATGCCTTGATCGTGCCATTATCTACCTAATATCTCAAGTCGTGGATTAATTCTAATTAAGTACTCTCTAGCTCACCGAGGCAGTCTTCGAGACTTACTACTAGCGTTCCTAAGAGACATAAGGTACTAGAAGCCTTTAGTATAGTCTTCCAGCGGCCTATTGTATAGTGTATTGAGAAAAGACCGCCCGATTCTTCGACAATAGTATAGCATAAGCTATACCATTTACTATGGAGAAGCTCATCGCCGACGCTATACCTAATCCTGGTCATATCTCTGTCGCCGACGCTATACCAGTCGCCGACGCTATACCAGTCGCCGACGCTATACCAGTCGACAATGCTATATGTATTGCCGAATATAGCCCGGTGAAGCTTCCCGTCAAGCGAAAGCATAGAGAAGTAGAAGAAGACGAGGACCTGTCCGACGTCTTCCAGATCCCCAAGTCCCCTGAAGTTGAGTCCGGCCGAGTGGCCCGAAGTCGAGCAAAATCTGCCAAGAGAAAAACTGCTTCCAAAACTGTCACCCATGCACCTATCGATCCTGCTGATATTCATGCGAACAAGCCAGAACCACATGGCCAGCCATTGGCCTGGGCTGACAAGAGAGCAGCCTTGAATGATGCACTGCCATATTTCAGAGCACATCAAGGCAGCGTGCATTCAGCGGAGTTAATGCCTAAAGGCATGCTTATAGATGGGATCGTAGGGATGCGTGACCATTTTTCTAGTCAGGTTATAATTACTTCGATGTAAGTTCCATACAATTCACTATAATGGAAATAAACTAACATAAACATAGTGGTGGTGGCCGCGTTCATGATCCAGTTACCAAGCAGAGGGTCAGAATCGAAGATCAAAGGGAAGACGGTAAGAATTACAAGGCTTTGATGAAGGCGTGGGAAGCGAACCACCCCTTCGTGATGATAGCCGGTAAGTCCTATACACGTATTACCCTTGTTTAAAGATATATTCTCATAAGGTTTAGGAGCGCACAACAATATGTTCCCGGTCAAACCTCCTCATCACTATAATGTTCTCGACTACTTCTACATCACAGAGATCTGGCAAGAAAAGACCAGGGAACCACAGGGACAAACAGTGACGATCTATATGGTCCGCTTGGAAAAGGTCAACTTAGATAGCAGATCTTGGTGGGCTCCAAAAGGTGTTAGTGCTCCCGAAGCGGGTGAATTTGGGATCGGCGAATACTCCTGCACATCAAGTACTTGCACGACTTGCAAAAAACCAAGCAAGGAGATTTTTGAGCAAGGTTGGGCCTGCCTTAATAGCCTATGCAAAAAATTCTTTGAGTTCGCTACCTTATTGGACGTCAACGAGCTAAAATACAACAACGCCTTCTTACGAGAGAGAACCAAATACAGCGGTAATCCCCCCCCGGATGATCTCATTCCTGCACTACCCTCCGATCAAGAGAACACCCTTGGCAGTGAAAAGGAGTATAAACAAGGAATCCTTTGTCCTAAGTGTGGCTGCTGCAGCAGGAGAATAAAGTGGGATGGCTGGTATTGTGAGAATGCAGAATGCGATTTCACACATACGGTCCCCATCAAGATGACTCCGCTCAATCGTATCATGAAAGAGAACAAGGAGGTGAAGAGTAAAACGGGAGGCACTCGTATAACTAAATCTCCCAGTGGTGTTCCTGTTCACAAGACGACTATAGGAGGACAGAAACTCAAAACCTTTTTCCTCCCAGATGAGAATAGTAACGGTTACATTGGCACTGTCACCCGCATTAGGCCGACAAAAGAGGCCATTTCAAGAAAAGGTGGTATTGACGACCTATATTTACGTTTGCAAAAGGAGGACCTAAAGCTTGAGAGAAGACCAGCAAAGAATCCCGGTGAGTGGATGTGAAGTTCTGTTTAGGTGGACCAATGCTGATTACTGTAGGCTGTCGAGTCGAAGAGTTGACCTCTCACTTCTCTGGGAATTTCGTAAGCCCCTAGGTTTGACTGATTCGATGTATCATAACTAACACTCTTATAGGGTGCTCCGTACAAATTTGGAGTGGTTGTAAAAACCACAACTAGCTTCGAGGACGCACCAACTCCGATATTAGAGACTCTTCTTCGACTGACTTGGGGAGGAGAGGCAGCCGTTGAAGCCTCGAGAAATCTCATTCAGGACAAGGCCATCAAGGTCTCAGGAGATTCCATACCAGAAACATTCGACGCGTATAATGAGCAGCTAGTGCTTGGATACTTTGAAAAGTCAAAAATCAGTGTATGTATTTCTCCAAATTGGTCTTCCCATGTGGATACTAATGCGTATCCTAGGCCCACGACGACGGCGAGAAAGAACTTGGCCCAAATGTTGCATCACTCTCCCTTGGCTCTCCTTCGGTGATGAACTTTTCCCCAAAAAAAGGAAAGCGCATTGGGAACTTGACAGATTTAAGCAACAAGAAGAGAAGGCCGTTCCTATCGGTGAAGCTAAAGCATGGTGACATGCTGGTCATGCATGGGGAAGAAATCCAGAAACTATATCTCGTGCGTATTCGCAAAAGCTCCTGTTCCTGCTTAGTCCATTAACTGACTTCCTTGGATAGCATGCCGTCGAACCACGCGGAAAACATCGATTTGCTTTAACTTGTCGATACATCCGGCCAAATACCATTCCTAATGAAGAAGCGCGCGCCTTAGCTCTTACTGCTGGAAAGGTCCCTGATCGATGGACTGCCATTAGGTATAATGGAGAAGAAGACCAGTTCGAATCCCGTGTCACTGGAGAAGTTGTAGCTCGTCCTGGAACCATTGTTGAGAGTGCTGAGTCTACTAAAAACCCGGCACCATCTAAATACGCCATCTAAACGCACCAACGGCCTTGAGAGCGACGATATTTTCATGGCTTAGACTTTATCCCATACAAATTCAAAGGGCCAACTACTGGCCAAGCTTCACCAACTATCATCAGCAATTCTATATCGTTTCGCCTTGCTATAACATTCCTTGGGTCCTGCAATTAGTCAGGAACTGTTCGAAGATTATCGAATGTCACGAGCGGATTTCTTTTCGTTTCACTACTTAGAAATACGCTTCAAGTTTATTTATTCACCTACTCATTTTTCTTTTCCCTTTTACACTGGTTTTCCTCAGGTCATAGGAGACGTTTGATCATGTGGTGTGGGGGGAGATGGGTTAGTTATGTGATGCTGCAGTGATCTTCTTCAACGATCTCCGCATCAGCAACTGCGTTAACAACTTTATGCTTTATGTGTACTTGGCTGGGCTAATGCATATAGACACATCCCTATGATGTGCATGACGATATCGAGCTGAAGCAATTTGGAAGGAGCTTAGCAACAGATCGCCGAGAAAAAAAAAATAACTATATCTACCCGTTTGTCTGTTGATTGTTTGTGAATGTTCCTGTCATCATCTACACAGGAGAACGACACAAAGAATGACGACTCAATGTGCATACGTATTCGATGAGCAATGCTCATGGTCTTCTCGACAGACCAGAGCAAGCCTACGTCTTAAGACGTGTCTATATGTGTGACCCTCCAGGTCTCCTTTCTCTCCTTCGGCCTCATATCAAACATTTTTCGTCTTTTCATCTTTTCTACCGGCCCTTGGTCTTGCGCCTACGCTCCCACTCAGCACGCTCTTCCTCGTCACTGCCGGAGAACTCGGCATCATCATCTTCTTCTTCTTCCTGCCTAACATCAACAAACGAACTGGCCACCGCCTTCTTGTTCTCCTTGGGGGGTGCAGGCGTGGAGTCGACAAAGTCGCCCGCGTTCAACTCGGCATACTCGTGTTTCTGGATCAGGTCGCGCAGGCCGGTGTTAGAAGGGTCAACGAGTTGATATGGTGTTAGTCGGGCCTTGTTGCGAATTCGGGTGGACGATCCGGCCTCGAGCATCATTTGTACGAGGGCGTTGCCGAATTCGCGCTGGGCAGGGGGCTCGCTGTTGATCCAGCGGATGGCGCTGTGTAGGGGCGTGTCCCCTTCGATACGGTTCAGAGGGTCACATTCGAAATCTGGTTGGTCCAGAAGTGTGTCGATGATCTCGTCTGAGGTGGAGGTGTTAATACTGCGTGATGGATTTCTTATGTTTGTGTTTGGGGTTTGATTTATGTAATATGAGTGTGAGCAAGGTGGAGGACGTACAGTTTCCCTGTAGGGCAGCCTCGTGGTAGAGGTGATTGCCCATGACGGTTGTAGTAGTGTTGAGGAGAGTGGATATTTCTTCGTCCGACTTGCAGTTCGAGATTACGTCGTGGAGTAAATCGACATTGTTCCTTCGGCAGGCTTCGATCAGCCGCTCCTTTACGGAGGCGCCCTGTTGCAAATAATAAGTCAGTCGGCCTTTTAATCTCGGACTGTAGGACTGCTATCTAACCTCGTGTTCGTGATCATCTGCCATGCTAGGCTGCTCTACCAAGCTGTGCTATGCTAATGCTATGATATGATATGCTATGCTATGCGATCTGCTTCCGTTGTATTCCAGGGCAGATCAAACCCGTCAAGCAGAGGACGAAGAAGCCTGGTTGGCAGGAGAAGTATTCTTGCTATTTGTATTTCTTTTAGTTTCGGATTCAGGAGGAGAGTACCTAATACCTAAACAGCCAAATTAATAGGCAAGACCCAGTTAGGTTTTTTAATGGAACAGAGTGTGATGAAGATGAAGATGATGAAGAAGAGGAAAAGGAAGAAGCTAAGCCCAATTACATACGTAGGCAAGTCTTCAGGAACGAATAAGCCAACCAGCTTTGTTTCTAATAAGAACCTTTGGTGATTGTACGGCAGAGCGGCTAAGGGTCAAAGGGTATAATGTAAGCATGGAAGCTTGGAAGAGCAAGCGCCGTAATGTAAAGGAGGCTGTGACGTTTCCAAAGTCCCTTGAACTAGTAGTGTAAGGTTCTTGCCTGAAACCTACCCCACCACAGCCCACTAACCCACGCGTCTCTGGATATTGTACAATACCTAGGTACCTACCTAATATTGGACCTACCGCGGGGTGGTTCGGGGAATAGTTAGAGCGTATTCCGGCGGGACAAGTTCAACTAGAGGGTACCGAGGTACTTACATAGTATCATGTCCATATCTGCCGGAGCTCCACTAAAATTTAGAATTCATCTACTTTCTTAGCCATTTACTCTCTACTCACTCAATCTACTTACTCACTTACGCACTCATAAGTTCACTTAGATAGATATTTCATAAAAACCAGCATCGGATATAGATTTTATTTATTGAGCCACCGCCATGCTGCTCTGTATGTATTCCCAACCAATATACATACGTATAAACTAACGGCAACGACTAACTAACTCCATCCCCAGTCTGCCCCCAGTGCTCAAACATCCTGACGGTGTCCATGTCGGCCGAGGCCGGGCGCAACCGGCTCGAGTGCCGCACGTGCCCGTACCAGCACCTCATAGAAGAGAATATGTACTCGCGACGATATTTCAAGCGCAAGGAACGCGAAGACGTCTTCGGCGGCGCCGGGGCCTGGGACAACGCGGACAAGACCCCCGTCCAGTGCAACAACTCGTCTTGCAACGGCAAGGAGGCCGCCTTCTACCAGATCCAGATCCGCAGTGCCGACGAGCCTATGACTAGCTTCTTCAAGGTGAGTTTTTTCTTTCTTTGTCGCTATCTATCGTGGTTTTGCGTTTTTGGTACGATGGGGACGAGACGATGCTGATTTGCGATGTAGTGCATGACGTGCGGCCACAGGTGGAGGGAAAATTAGACGGTATTACCTATGTAGCAGGAGGGTTTGCATCGGTAACTCTACTGCTTGGCGTTTGGGAGGCTCCTAACGGCGTTACGAAGGGTTCTGGAGTTCTTGGTCTTGAGTTTTTAATGTAGATGGCCTAGTGTCGAGACGTCCGTCTGCTTTTACCTACGTCCTTTCTTTATATAATTGTAGTGATGTGATGAATTGTAAGGCGTATCCCCTTATTTTTATTCTTTGTGCCAATCCACAGCTGCTTTGGCTCCCTCGGCAGCCAGCGCGTAGACCAACTCGGGGCTGATAATGTCCTGTCGGAAGCGCTCTTCTTGGAGCAGCTCGAGGTGCTTCAGGGTCGGACCGGGATAGTTGAGGTACTTGATGTAGGGCGGGCGGGTCCAGTATCGGAGGTAGCTGAGGTATGCGACGAAGGCTGGTTCGTTCAAGAGCTTCTGGGATGCGAGATGGTTTAGGTAAAAGGGGTTCGCAAGGGATTGCACGAACTAGAGAGGAGTCCCGTCCCGTGTCAGCATAGCATTGGCACACCGTATAAGATATAAGGTGATGTGGAAGATGGGATCAGGGAATGCATGCGTACCTCAAGCTCGACCTCGAAGCGACTGAACCCGCCGTATTTCGGCTCGTTGTCCGCCGGGAGAGGAGGTGGGGATTGCTGCATTTCGACGTCCATTTTGGGTTGTCTTGGGCTTTCTACTGTCGCAATAATCGAATATGGAGATGTAATTGGTATGTTGGTAGGTATGTTGGGAAATAACGTGACGATTGATGTGTGGTAGAAGTAGAGGCTTGATAAGAATTGATGGATGATAAAGAGTTGGATGATAGAGAGATTGATAAAGCTTATCAAGGTCAAGCGGAGATGTCCCGCACCACCCACTATGTCATACCTACCTACTGTGGGTTAGGGGCAGGAGGGCCAATCGGAGGGTCAGCTTGGGGATTAAGAATATAAAAGCAGTTTACAAGCAAATTCTTCATCCAAGGAGCAATCCAATAAGCATCAGTGGTTTAGTGGTAAAATCCATCGTTGCCATCGATGGGCCCCGCGTTCGATTCGCGGCTGATGCATTTTCTTTTCTACTTTATTTTTTTGTTAACTATTCCTCTTGCCTTAGTGACCTTATCTTGGCCTGCCCGTTGTGTGGATGCTTCATAGTTCCGAATTATGGTTTTCTTGTTTTTTTTTTCTTCTTTAAGTGGTGCCCGGTGGATAAATCTGTACAACTACGATAGACCATTCGAAGCCTCAACTTCTACTATGTATGCTCTCCACAAGTTGAGTAGTTCTTCAATGTCATATATTCGGGAGAGCGGTATGGGCCCCGCTCCAGCTGGGATATTACCTAGCGCGCGCTCAATATTGGTCACCCCACCAAGCTCTGCTATTAAGACTGCTACTTGACTATATAGGCAAAACTACGACGACGACAAACGTATTGATCACTAGTGAGACGAGCGCAAAAGGCATGCATTATTACTTTACGAAATCCACTGCGGATTGGTGAACTAGTGTACGTTACCCGGGTGCAAAAAAAAGAAATAAATAAAAAAATGATCGAACCCAGGCTCGAACTGGGGACCTTCAGTGTGTTAGACTGACGTGATAACCAACTACACCATCCGACCTTTGAAGAGATGGAAAATCTGATTTCTCCATCACGTGATGGTAGTTAGGATGTCTACTTTTGTATATATGCACTTACAATTTGCACTAGGTAAAGTCCACTTAACTACATAGAGACCTGGCACTAGATATTTTAAGAATTGTGAAGCGTAAAGCACTAATTACCTCTTGGAATGTGTTTAATTTCAACGAGGGAATAGCTAGGAACTTGGTTCTTACTTCTTAGATTTAGTAGAGTAAAAAACCATGGCCCATGCTCGGAGCTCGACAGGATACTACCTATATCGTGACATTAACCATCCAAAAAGAAACAAACACCCATAACATCACCCGCCCAACACGAAGCCCATATCAATCAATATCCACGACAAGATTCATGCGAGACAAAGAATTCAGAAGTTCGAGATAGCCCGTGAGAAGCATCTGAAAGAAAGACCAAAACGTATTAAAAAATGAATGAAAAAAAAACGTACAACACCGGGGATTCGCTGGTCGTCACCGACCCAACTACTAATCCGGCGGTATCCGGCTTGTCTAGGGGAGAGCGGACGGGATCCCGAATTTTCCAGATCCTATGGTCGTACGTGAAAGACTGTATTGTACTTACGACTTATATGTTGTTGTTTGCTGTAGCATGTCTCTCCATGAATCCCAGCCCTACCACCCCTATCCAGCATACATACGTACGGACCAATAAAGCAGAACGGACTCTATATGAAATAAGACTTTGGTCTGATCTTACTAAACTTGATACAAACAGGACATATCCACCCAAAATACCAGAAACATCGAGATATGTCTCGGTTCACCCTCCATATACTCTAGCATACGTAAGATGGAAAGTTCTAATATTGGTAGTCTCGAAAGTTAAATATACGCAACACGTATTACCACCGCCAACGAGAGGACACCCTTTCGTGGTCTGGTATTTCCTATCAGCCCTCTCACTTACTCACAACATACCTACCAGTTAGGCTAGGTAAGTTTGTTATTCTCCTTAAGCAATGTATGTACACATATATATTACACCTATGCGTGCTCACCTCCTGGCTCACCAACTTATAGGAACGTGTAGCCTTATCCCTTGAAAATCACGAATTTTAACCATGTGACACTTTGCTTCCGTGGGCTCTCAGTTTATGTCTATTTAAATTATTTGCTCGTTACAAACTCACCCGGAACAAACTACTCCATCCAATCCACAAGCCGTACACCACCAATCACAAAGAACCCCCTAAAAGGGAAAAGAACTAACTATACGGTCAAATTCAAGTTTCTGTCTCTGTGGCTAGCTTGGGGGCGTTGCGGAGATATTATGTTTGCACGATCTGAAATCTTCTTGGCTTGTGGGGGCCAATCGCCGCTTTGTCCATCCATCTTTGGCCCGTCGTCAAACGTATCGTCGTGCAGCCTCCGGATATATCCTCCCTAGTTTCCTTTCCATGTTCCCGGGGTACTGTTCAATAGCCATCAATGACGGCTTCTACCTACCTATTTACTACTAATAATTGCACCGAACTCGCTGTTCATGCCCGTATACCCAAAATGCTCACCATAGCCCCTTTGCGCTATAAAATCTGACACCGTCTTCAACTATCCATCAATAATGCCGCCTCGTGTACCAGCTTGATAGTTGTGGGAAGCCAGCATTGCGTCCCTAGGCACACGACTACGGGGTTATAGTAGTGGCGAGTCTCACACATATTGAAGCCATCTCTAAACTAAACTATCCTTGGGTGAGCTCGAAATGAAAACCAGCGCTGGTTCTATCTAGCTCCGGTATCCGGCACTCCCGAGACCCCTTGAGGATTTTGTGCCGCTTGGGCTGCCAATTGCATGGCAGCCTGGGCATTGGCTTCAGCCTGGTGGACGACATTCTGAATGACGCCTTGCTCATCCGCTGACAGACTCGAAGTGAGACTGGAGTAGAGTTGCGGGTTTTCTTGTTGCATTTCTGTGAAAACGGGTTAGCGAGCGCATATGCGGAAGGGAATGCTTATTAGTAAGTAGGGACTCACTCATTAAGACGGTTCGGAAAAGTTGATAAGGCTCAACCTTGTTCAGGGGCGATTCAAGCGAGACGCTATCTTCCCCAAGTTCGTCATCTGACTCGTCAACGAGACCCCCATGTTGGTTTTCGATTTGGCTGAATTTGGCGGCTTCCTCGTTGAGGAATTCCAAATAAGCCGTGCTCTCATCGCGAGCATCTCCCTGGTCTCCTTCTGCCCCTTCCTCAACGGCCCAGCTGGTATCCTCATCGGCCCATTCGTCCTCATCCTCATACCCGTAATCATTCGAGTCGTACGTAAAGTCTTCCTTTAATGCTTCCTCGCGGTTCTTTAGGGCAGTGGGTAGCGTCTTAAAGAGACCGGTAATCCCTTGCAAGAGCCTTGGCCAGCCGATGCTGACACTTGCAGGGATCTGGTCTGCGTTCAAACTTAGCAAGGTAACGATAGCTACGATGCACAGCTTTTTGTCGTGCACTCGGCTAAAGTGATCCATGTTGCTAAACCAAAGGCTGAAGAACTTGTTGGTCCACCCCTTGTTCTCTAGGACAGCTAAAGTCAAGAGCGGGTTATAGTAAATAGCATTTATAACCATTTCCATCAGGTGAATCTTGTACGACTTGACCCTGAGCTCTTGACCACTGAGTACCGTCATAGCCGTAGTGATAAATCCTGTGACAGATTGGTCAATATGACCACGCAGACTTAACATCATAGCTTCCGCAAGCTTGCACGCGCAGATGCGGTCGACATCTCCAACTTTCTGGTCTTGGAGGAACATATCCTGGACCATTCCGTATAGAGCCTGGACGTACTCGGGCTTCTGGGCTAATTGGCTGGCACCGTATTGCACAAAATTGTCCAGAGCTGGCAGCATGTCCTCGAAGTATAGCTCAGCGCCGGATTTGAATGTGCCGTGGATGAGCTCGAAGGCTTGCCACATAGTGGGCGAGATACTTTTCGCGGCAAATGTGCAACTGTCGATTATCTCGAAAACTTCATTATAAAGATCTAAGATAATGTTAGCTAGCTAAACGGCCAGAGGTAGAATTTCGAATATATTTACCGTATAACCTGTTCTCTAAGGTGACTTGGATGACGGGCATTAGAACAGCCTCGATGTGCAATAACACGTCAGGAGTACTTTCTAATGTCAAGATCAGAGTGCCAATGGTCTGCAGAACACCCAAAGCCGTTATGCTCTTGTCGTCCAGGTAATCACCGAAGTCATCATCGTCGCGACCATTAGTCTTGGCGAGAAGCTCGCTGATAATTCTGAGGTAGGTATCCCTTAGTTGTTCACTTAAAGCTACAGCGAACGGGGTTAGCTCGGCTGCGAACACCTCAACGAAGTCCTCCATCACGTTGGCCAGTGCATCGATGTCGCACTCATTAGCCAGCTTAAGCAGCTGCTGCATGATAGTAGGGATACTCTGCTGCATGCTTATACGGATAACATCGTGTCGGATTAAAGGTTGTAGTGCCAGCGCCGCCGTGACTCTTACAGGCAGGTCGCTATCAGCCATACAGTCAAGAATGTGCCGATAAACAAGGAGTAGGTTGTTCTGATCCTTAAAATTGAGCTGCTCGAATTTCTCGATGGTGTCACAGGCACGGGCTCGAAGATAACCTAGAGGGCTCTTGAAATCAGGGAAGACGTAACGGACCAGGAAATATTCGATCTGGTCGGCAACCGGGCTCTTCTTGCCTAGGAGGACCGGCGCCAGAGTAGCAATCATTCTCAAAGCACCCTCCTTTGCGATATGATTCTTCTTATCCTCGGGCGCCTGCTCATACTCGTTAACAACGCTGTTGACAAACTGTAAGATTTCGAAGGTCTGCTTTCTGCGAGTCTTGGTCAAGGTGACAAGAAAATTAGTTGCCGCCACATCGGGGGCTGAAACCTCCTCATAGAAGTTTAGCTTCCGATGAAGGTATTCTTCGGGTTCGTCTTCGAATTTTTCCACATCCTCTCGGCTTAGACACATCACTGGGAAGATCAGATGAGTAACCAGGTTGGTGAGATGGGGCTGCATCAAGCTCCACATAAACTTCGGCCGACAGCATTCGTCCAGAAAAATAAGCGTGTACGATAAGCACGGTTTGCTAAGCCAGGAGGTCTTGGAAACCCATTTCTCGATCTCTTGGAGGTAGTGCTTGAGGATTTCGGGTGCAATAGTACTCTCGAACTCCTTAGAGTACCTAGCCATCTCGTCGTTCTTCGAAGCGGTGCCCGTGTAGTTGCCATGCCTAATACTCGTTCGTCAGTAATCCTAAACAGCTACCGCCGATTCCATAGACAATGCCAACCTGATCCAGAGCCTATTGAGGTTGAAGTAGGCCCACTTCTTAGCTTTCCACCAGTGATTTGTTTCGCGTTCGTCCAAGTCTTCGCTCATAGCCGACGGGGGCATCTTCTTGGACACGGTTTGGAGGAAAATAGTACACCAGCCGATGTTTACGTCGTGTTGTCTCAAGAACGGAGAGAGCTCGAGCTAAGTTTCGGGTTAGAGACGCTTTCGAACGAGTCGAATCGAGACCGTTTAGACCACTTACCCAGATTGTGTGCTTATAGGCCTTGAGGGCGATATGTAACATCTCGCCGGCCTCGTCGCTTTCTTGGTTGACCAATTCATTGCAAACCTGCTGAAGTCTCGGGAAGGTAGCTTCGACGATCTTCTCAAAATCCCCCCTAACATCATCTTGGGGTTTGAATCTGTAGGCGCGGCAAGTGACAAGGAGACACTGCAGGCCGGCAAGAACAGAAGGGGGGTCATTTGCATGCAGCAATTGCAAGGTAGCGTCCATAAAGCTTGGCCATTTCCTAGGAAAATCGAAGTGTAAGATGCGCTGGATTTGCTGTAACAGCTGCTGGCGGACAGGCCCGCGAGAAGCGGTAAGGATAGGGAGTACGCGCTCGCGAAAGCGTTGTTTTTCTTCTTCCGATATTAGCGGATCGTCGGGATAATGGTCACTTCTGGACCAGCCTCGATTCGTCCTGTTCTTGAGATAAATGACACCTATGGGATCAACAGTGTCAGCAGGATGGACTCGGGATCGTAGACATGGACGAGGATATTCATACATGAAAGTCGGACAGAATCATCGGCTTCGGTAGTCAGGACATCGAGCAAAACATCGATAAAGCCAGGATGTCCTTCGGCCTATGATTACCAGGCGGTATTATATTAGCAATTGTAACTCGAAAACGAACGCGGTGAACATCTTCAGTAGAGGAAGTGGAGTGGAAGTTGGCGCATCGCATCGCATTGCGTAGCATGACACAACACTCACGGGCCGTAGCGGCAGGACACGGCGTGAACCAGCATGACATGGCATGACATGGCATTGTCAAAAGCAAACAATAGTCCTCGATAAAATAAACATACCTGCTTGAGTTCGAGCTCGGCAGCTCTTCGCACGTTGATATCGGCGGAGAGGGTGGCAGCGATGCGAGCCCGAACGGCTGCGGCATCCATGATTGATTCCTAATATATTGCGTTATGCAGATCTGTTGTTATTGGTGTTTATTTGATGTTGAGAGGGTGATGAGAATGACGTTGATCTTTTTTTTTCTCTCTTGCTCAGCAAGGACTCGGGTTATGCCCTTTAGACCGGGTCGAGTCGACGATGGAAAGGAAATAGAAGGGAATATTGAGGAATAAGGAAGGAGGAAGGGTGGAAAATAACAGGCAGTCAACCGCCGAAAATACAAGTTTGTGATGATGATGGCTCAGCTGCGTAGCTGCACCCAATTGTGGTGTTTTAAAAAATTATGTGAGGTTAGACTGACTCTCTGGGTTACTCGTTATTTTTGCGCCGTCCGAAAATGGCGGGGCACTTTTGAGGTCGTGGACGTGCAAAGGGCCCATGTAGGTAATGTCATGTATTCTATTGTATTCTTTCTAGCGATAGTGCTGAGTAGTACAATATATCAGCACCGTAATACTTGCTTAGGTACCTGGGTACAATACAATACGCTAGGAAGGTAACATACCTAGGTACCTGAGTACAGGTTCAGTATAGGTAATCCTGCCCTGTGCCCTGTCTGCGTAGCCTACTGCCTTAGGTACCTAGCTGTACAAAACATACTTTGTACTAGCGCAGGCGTGTCACAGACATACAGATATACCTTAGGTACATAAATGTATTTGGGCTGGCTGGTAACAGCTAACCGGCTGCTAGGGCTGCTAGGGTCTACTGAACGCGCACCTCTGTCAAACTTTGATATTTTAGGTACACTAGGCAGGTACCTATATGCGTTACATGACTCGATACACCAATCTACCCGCTTTCTTTCTAAAATCCAAATCTCGCTCCTGCTTCAACGTTTAATGTTGCTTAGAGATTTGGCGGGCACCTGAGGGTTAGGTACCTAGGTACTAACCTACCTCTGTGCTTAGGCATGTACAATACGTATAGGTCGCATTCAATGTCAACTGAAAACGTGTTTAGAATGCTTCCCTCTTGATAGGGCAACCCGACTGATGGCCAAGTCTATCTTATAATTTCTTTGGCACATAGCTAAGCGGCTCAGTCTACCAATTTTATGTAACGTATTTTTAGGTGACATATAGTCTTACGTGCTTCTCAAAAATTTTATACGAGTGCCGCTTCAAAAGGCTTTATTGGTTTATATGCAACTACCCAGGCATACATGGCTATATAAGGGATAATACAACCCCCCACAATACATGACTAACCTAGGTAGTTGGAAGGAATTGGAATGTGCAGCAGATGAGACAAGAATTGAAAGAGAAGACGATCGGTGATTATTTAAATCGAACGTGGAGGATGCATGGCAAGTGAATGAAACCAACAAACAAACAATTGCAAGACTGAAAACAATCAGTTAACTATAGAAGTAGCCTTTAAAGTGTAACCTCTGCGATATTATGTACTGTTAAAAAGCAAGGGTCCAACGGGAATTTGAAGCTAAAATTTCACTGAACATGGCAAGCCGAAGACACATGAATCAAAAATGGTCACCGCCTTGGTGGCTGTTTTTCAAATTTGCAACTGAATCCCACTCTAACCATTACGTAATCCCGTATCTTTTAAGCCTTGTACCTGGCGTAGGCTCCTAAGTACGGATTAGTAGTAGCCCAACCTTCCTTTAGAACATTAGCCGTTGCCACGCTTGCCGCTACAAGAATTAGGTCTTTATCGAATTGGGTATCGGGTACCTATTACTCCAGGGTTATGCCGCTCAGTTCTCCAGGCTTTATGTGCTAGGTGTTCCCTAGGCCTAGTGTAGTGTTCCCCCACCTTCGCCCTTCGCACAGATAATTTTTCAAGTTTTTATTGTCTTAGTCCCGTTCTGTTTTAACGACCACAACATTGTAAATAACCTCACCTCACCTACTCAACTATAATATAGGTATCTTAGCTGTATTACATATTACATATTAAATATTACGCATTACACAAGCTAATTACATTAGTCGTTCTAACTGATCAAAGAGCAATATTAGCTCGACGTTCTCATTGGTCTTAATAACTTCATTCCTAGGCTGCCCCTGAAAATCTCTACTATGTGACCAATATCATAGGTATCTTTCTCGTCATTTATCATTTGCCGGAATAAAAACCATGGTTCTCATTTGAACCTCTCCAATAGGGAGACGAGCCATCCAGCTTCCCCTATCCGATTATCTTAATAACCCACGTTTGCCTACCTATGTACTGCATGCCATGAACACGGCAATGACAAGAAAAAATATACTGTCCTCTTCTACGAGAAATGAGGTAATGTAGGTAGCTTTAATCAGGGACGTGGTGGTACCTACCACCGCATAACCTACATAGGTTCTATCGTAACCAATTTTCAACCGCACAACCATATTCAAGATATTTCATCCATGAGGGGGCTTGAGGACTGTCGTACTTCCCAACAGTACGACGACAGCCTTGGATAGGGTTTGCCGCATGCTATTCAAAACGTAAGCCCGCGGAGGCCAGCAGGAAATTCATCTTTACTATCTTGCAGAGTCTCCGGGCATCCGCAGGAGACATGCCCCTGAATCCAGGACAATGATCTTGTTATGCCGTCAACACCACGCATAACTGGCTTGGTAATTGGGTAATTGCTCCCCCATATTAGTAAATAAATATTGTTTTGATTACATCGCAGAACCTATCCACGTATGAATGGCTCAAACTACCCGAGTGCCTCCGGCTGCCGGACCGGCCTCAGCCTATCACGGCCTATCACATCTCACAAAGATGCAAAACCGCCAGCGAGACAGATTATCCACGTGCCTGCTTGCTTTTAAAATATTGACCCGTCTGCCCGTCCCTATCAATCTTCTGATAGGCGTAAACCAATGCATGCTGACAATCGCAGCTACGTCATGACGCCTTAGACAGTGAATACGACGAGAAAGTCCTTGGAAGCGGAAAAGAGACACCCGCGGAGCGTACCAGCCTCCAACGGGTAGACGATAGTGGCAAAAGAACCATTGGATATTACAGCAACTGCCTTTCTACTTAGTATAAGGCTGTATCTTCATGGGAAAATATCGATATGTAGTAGCCTTGCACCAATTCGGGCTCATATCATCGCAGGTCACCCGTTACACAAAGTCTATGCTTCAGACTTGCCAAAGGAACTCCATAATTTCCATCTTCCCTCGCTATTAACTAAGAAATATAGTTGCTCGTAGAGTATATCAGACCCTCCCGAAGGTTTACAACAGGCGGGATAGACATCTCAACTCATAAAGACATTAAGCTCAGTGGCAAACTACTGTCTGGTGGACAAAGGTCGAGGCTACTGCGAGATGCCATGTCCTTCTTATAAAGTTATAGTCGTCACCATAGTCATATATGATCTCCTCCACTCTTGACCGGATTCACTTCGGACATAGATCACCAGGAAATTTTAAAAGGAAAATAACTTGCCATGTGACGACCATGGCCAGCGGAGTTGTATTAGGTGGAGTTGTCTTACGGCCGACGTCGTACTTCTAAATAAAATTAGGGGAGATTCACCGCTTGTCGGAAGGATCGTGAGGTAACGGTACTCTCGGCAGGCAGAATCTTGGAACAGACTACTAACAGGTCGATTATACGCATTCTAGTGTAACAGTCGGTGAATAGACCTACATACATATTATAGGCGCAGGCAAGCTAGGCGCCGTCGAGCTACCGAAGATTCCGAGTCAAGCTGACTGCTTGCTGCCTAACGCTCAGCTGGGAAGCATTCATGTACCAGCAGAGCCTCCTATTTGGACCCCAACAAGTCGACGTCCGGTTACACAATAAAGTACACCGAACCACTGCTAAAACATTTTCCTTCCATCAAGGTT
Source organism: Daldinia vernicosa (assembly GCF_022497035.1). Lineage (NCBI taxonomy): Eukaryota > Fungi > Ascomycota > Sordariomycetes > Xylariales > Hypoxylaceae > Daldinia > Daldinia vernicosa. The sequence goes on along the minus strand of NW_025954014.1, from coordinate 25,051 downwards.
CTTGTTTATATTAGCTATAGGCTTGATAGAGAGTTGGTATGAGGTAAGCATGGAGTGCCCCTAGAACACCGGTAATAAATAGCCGTATATCATGAGAATGTGGAAGAGCTTCTAAGTGCGAACTCCCTACGTAATAAACGATCCCGTAACGAACTGAATGAGAACACTACTCCAATAATGTAGGCAGGCATCTAAGATGACCAGAGCGTTGTCCTGGGACTCACACAATAATAACACCAAGTTCAAAGGCTTCCAAGACACCCAACCTGATTTTTAATTGGCAATATATACTATATAGGTGATCGTTGTTAAATACCTACGCAGTTAACCCCTTAGTGTAGCTCGAAAGCCGAATACAACTCGCCGGTTCGCTAAAACCAAACACTCGGATGGCAATAGCCTCATAAGTAAAGCATACTTCAAGTATTTGCACCAAGATAGCTCTCTCAAATATAGCGTGGACCCCAACATCTCTTATCATACCCGACAGAAAGCACCGACGACAAAGCTAGTAGGGCGTACCGTCAACTCTTAAACGCTCTCCTCTTTATGAAACAGCACTAGATGACCAGATGAAGAGATATTAAACTGACTGACGGGGAATTACACACGCAACCGCCGTAGAAACGTAGGTAGCCAAGCTAATGGACGGCAACGTGGCATGTGTAAACGAAAGACTGAACAGAACAGCACTTTATATTATTAAACCGCCAATCTGTTCAAACTGATGTGACTTCGTCGCTCTCTTGCCTCAAACTCCACCAACAATCCATGCTTGATATCCAAACCCGACATTACTCAATCGCCCACCCTAGAACCTCCTAGCTTCCACCGACTGAGAACAGGAGGGACGTCCACATATAATGAACCCCCCCCTTTTTAACAGTGACCTCTTCCAGTCTACACACATACACCCGAACCAACCAGTCCCTATCCCATCGAACCTAAACCGCAACACGATTAACCTCCACCACAACCTCCACCACACCCCCAATACCGCATGTACATCCCCCTCCCCCCACACGCATCCACCATCCTACTTGAGCAAGCAAGCATCAATCCATTCCATCCGGAGAGAAAGTCAAGTCCAGGAATCCAGAGATAGTCCACAACAGAGATAGTAGGAGACACACAACGAACGAACATCACAGAGCGGAGACGGAAAACAGAAAACCCCCCGAAAACACGCCCGGAACCTTATGCAACGGCAAAGACTGCTACTGGCTGGCTGGCTGGCTGGCTGGCTGGCGGATAAGTTGAAAGAAGTCGACAATCCCAACGGTTGTTCCCGGTTTTTTTCTGGCAATCCGGTAGTCCTTATCCACGGAACGGGTATTGGGCCTGAGCCACAGATCTCTCTCCCAGGATTATGAACGAACAGCAAGACCCGGTAAATCTTCCCGCAATTGCACTCAAGACAAATCCCGCAAGAAAAGCCAGGGACCTAGGTAAGGTTTATTTGGTTGCTTCGTTGAATTAGCTCCGCCTCCGGTCTCCAGTCCGGCATGTGGGATCCCCTCTCACGGCACTCCGCAGGATAGATAGATAGACAGATAGACAGATGGATAGTTTCCCCATGGTTTGCAAGAACTCCTTGAGATGCACGCCTATCTCCGGATAGACCATCTAACGATGTTCTCTTCCTTGAAGGCTTTGGCTTTGGCTTTGGCTCTCCCGAAAAGGCAAGTACTGGTCGGCCAGGCCTGTACTGTCATGACCAGGCTTTTGAGTTGTCTGCTTTGCTGGAGTTCCTGTCCGGGAAATGCTTTCTCCCTTTATTTTCTCCCCGGTAATCCTCAACGGATCGTGGGACTGGGACCATGGCCTGCGCGGATCAGCGGGATCGAGCAGTCTCATACTTACCCAATGCATTGCCAGTGGCAGATATCAGAACACATTCCTTCAATTGGTCATGGTTGATGAGATCATGTCACAGGCCACGAACAAGACTTGGGTAGGTAGTAGTCCTCACGTGGTGTAGCTTAGGGAATGAGATCTTACCTCTGCGTCAAGCCGCTTTCTTTCAGCGATGATTTTGTTTTGCTTTTGCACTGTAGCCTTGCTCAGGCTAGTGATCCATGGCAGGCTTGCCAATTGTCCATGTCCTGGTTTGAGTCCCAAGATATCCAGATGGTGCTGTGTCCAGTGGAAGTGCAGTCCATGTGGTCATTGTTGAAGCCATGGTCAATCAGTCCGGTGTTCCAGTCTGTATCCTCTCTGGTGTCCTCTGGGAATGATCCTTGGAGTTGATAAGCCCAAACGCTTTCCTAGTAAACCTATCAAGTTAGTAGTACATGCACGGCGAGGTATAAAGTCCATGAAGGTATGCCAGGCATGAAAGTATTGAAATCTTGGAAGATATCCTTCGCAGGAGTGGTTGGCACATATATATACAATCCGTCCAGTGCTCACCTTGCTGTCCGGATCTCAACCCTATCTATTAGTAAAGTAAAAAAGAAAAAAGCATTCCCGCATCTCACCATAATGCAACAACATGAGCGAAAACTCTGGCCATTTGGGAATTCGCAAACCCGGGAAAAGTATGAAATATAAAGTAAGCCTCCTTCGGCTGGATCCGGACAGCAAGTTGGCAGGAGCCGATCCGTAGATAGTAGAAATACTAACCGAGATATAAAAGAGAACTTCTTTTCCCGCCGGCCTAGAGCCTGGTATAAAATGTGTGGCAAGAAGCCAACTCCGTACAAAGGCATAACAGAAACAATGGTCGTCGTCATTTCAAGTCAATTGAGGCCCACCCATATGCAAATCGTTAACAACGAAGTTCCCCGTTCATAAGTACGCCGTATCCATTCTGGGCCCCTAGGAAGTATTCATGTAGCGGGATTGTAATCGTAGTAAAAAGCCGCCCCTTAAACGTAGTAACGTAGATAATAGTAGTAGTAGTAGTAGTAGATGCTGATTGGAATCCAGGTCTCTCTCAAGGGGGGAGTTGAGGGTCCGGGTAGCAACACATTATTTCATAAGTCGCAAACTTTGCAACTATGCAAGACTCTTTCTTCAAGGTCTGCAAAATTCATAACCCGGTCTATCCTGTTTTGCATGGCAAAAATCCGGGAAAAGACCACGATGCGGTTTTGTTGGACTCCAAATCCTGGGAATCTCGGGAATCTCGGGTAATGAAACAATTAATCATGGAAGCATCACTGGCAAGACGGAAAGTCACGCCGAACACACTCCAGCGGGTTTTTAATTTCGACCTGGGCGGTGAGACCGGTGGGCGTGCCTGGAATCGGAATGGCGGTCAACACTATCCCTTTCACGATGTCGCGACGACGATCCACCATTACCAGCAAGTTGTGTACTGGATGCTGTGGCTGAGTTGCGAGAGGGAGCAGGGGTTGACTCATACTGTGGATCTTGTTGTGCTGAATTGTAGGACGTGCCTGCTGGAGACGCTAAACAATCAGAAACTGGAATAGGGAGGGTTAAAATCAGAAACCACTAGTGTACGCACCGCGTCCGAGGAAAGGGTCTTGAGGCTGCGCGGCTGGGTAGGGCGGGTTTGAGGGCGAAGGGTTCGAAGGATAATAACCGCCGCTAGACGTGGGAGCCGGGTAACCTTGTGGCACGGGCGGTCCTGAGGTCGCGTAGGTGGTCCTGCTGGGTGGTATCGTGGTAATGGGAGTCCTCTGATCCCTGGGATCTACCCTTGAGCCGGCATATGGATCATTATACGGGTTTGGCGCCACTCGCGAGTCTGCTCCAACCAGCTGGAAAGGAGGTTCCTGGCCGGCCTGGCCAAATCCTCCTTGTGAGGGCATCGGAGGATAAGTCACACTTGCGGACGGGGGCTGGAATTGAGATCCCTGGGTAGTATATCCCTGTTGAGAGCTATATCCGCCCTGAGGATATTGCTGGGGCGCGTAGGAGCCAGCGGCTCCCGTGTAACCTGCGGAACCGGTTCCTGGATATCTGGGCGTGGCATCACCATACGGGTCGCGGTTCGGGGTTCCCGCTGCAAATCCGGCGGCTTCAGTTGGTCCGTAGTATTGGCGGGACTGATGCGTATCCGAATTGCGGTACTGGACTATAGGGGAGTTAGAGAGTCTGACATAAGAGCCGTTCGAATCTCTCGAGGCAATAGTACCTCCGGCGGCGTTATTACGGCTCGCCGATTGCTGCCGCCTTTCTTGATCCCATCGCGCGGAATCTGCCTTCAGGTCTTCGATCATAGCCTACGGGGGGGGAATATTGTTAACAAATTGGAACGTCGACGTCGCCTATGCGAGAAGGGCTTACCGTCGTCAAGTTGCGGTAGGCGTTTATATAGTAGCCCTGAATGATCTGACCGCTTTGAGGATTCTGCAACGCACGCAATGTCAGCGCGAAGTTTACAAAAAAGAAGCAGACCAAAGTGATCATTTACCTCATATGTACCGGGACGAACCAGGGCGTCGTTTCCAAGGTAGCGACAGATATCGGCCGTGATAACCTCACGGTCGATACCATCTCTTGGTACGAAGTACTCATTCTGGCGGTTTTGAGGGGGTAAGGCACTACCGCCCGAAGGTGCTGGTCTTCTAGACATCGTAGTCGGAGATGATGATGGGAGGAATTACCGGTCGACGAATATTAGGTAGAAGAGGTAAAAAGGGGAGGAACGAGTCGACGGTAGAAGACAGCAAACGTAGAAGGATAGTAAAAGAACAAGCGGTCGAGAAGAATGGTGAGGAGGAAGAGAAGTGGGTGGTGGGGAGGAGAAAAGGCGGCAGACACTTTCGCTGGTGGGTACAGAATATGGACCCGCGGCACAAAAAAAGTCCTACTGCGAAAGGAGGGGCCTATTAGGGGAAAGTGACAAGGCACAATGGCGACACCAACTTGGCCTGAACAGGGATGGTGGCGCGGACGTGCAGTCCAATCCTTAACGGGTGGCGATAGTGACCTACAGGCTACAGGGCTTTGCAGGGTCACAAACAGCTGAAGATTTGCGTCGTGTGGGAATAATATGGTACGCTTGGCTTTTGGCGATGGAACAATAACTGTAGCACTGGGAAGAAACCAGTTCGCAACTTGTTGGGATTGGGAACAGTAATAGTAACAGTAACTGTTAGAACGTCAGGGAATAGGAGAGAGAGAGATAAGCTAGTTATTAGGAGGGTAGTGAATTGGTTGTCAGCTGAGAGGGACAAGATGTCTTTCTCCGGACAGGCAACAAGACCAATGAGCTGTCTGTTTTGCGCGGACACAGTGGAGCGGTGTCACTGTACAGAATGGGGCGCGTGGGAGGCAATGGTTGGCGGAGAACGATGCCTTATGTCTTTGGTATGCCTTATATGACTTATATGACTTATATGAGAGAAAGTAATAAGAGTAGGTATATGTAGATGATAATTAATAAAAATAAAATAAGTAATAATAAGTAATATAAAGGCGATATCGAATAGTATCACAGTAGGAGAGAGTGAGGTACGTAGTTAGGTATGTATGAGTGTATGAGTGTATGTATGAGTTTAACAAAGACTCATCCGGTCTGAACGACTTGGTGGAAGCGGAAGGGATAGAATCGATCCCCCGGCGGGTGAGTGAGTTGACGCGCAGCGACGGGTCCAACAAGCTGGGAATGATCTGTTCGTTACAGCAGAAGAGGAGGAGGAGGAGGATGAGGGGCTTTGAACATGGGAAAAGAACAGTGGCTAGGTATCCCCAATCCAAAATGTCAATCGAATTCTAGACTATCCAGGGTAGCCCCGGACAAGTGTGGCTGATAGACAGGATGAACAGGACTGATTGACAGGCCAACCTTCTAAGCTAGGATTTCCGGATGTGGGAGGGATGGATGGCCGGTGCCCGTATGTCTCGCATCTACATAGGAGAGGCAACAAACACCCGCACCGCTTCTTTTCGATGCAACTCTCGGCAGTGATCGGTCAATCCGTGCAAAATAATCGCAGACTTGTCCCGTCTAGGTAGCCAAGCTCGCCGCTGACCGACAAATATATCCTGGAAATATCCTGGAACGTAGGAGAAAGTTGATTTGGATTATTTTTCTCTTTTTGATTCAAGAAAAGAGCTAAACAAGGAAGACTTGGCTTTGGCTTGAGTGTCGTAAGTTTTCTGGCTACTTAATAAAGCCGTCGGTGGAGCAAAATTTGTTCGTCGGTGGCCTTTTCTGGGTTGGGCTGCTTTGGCTCATGTAAATCTTTATTTTGAGGACTTCCTCACTCTCTATTATCTCTCTCTCGTCGGCTCGTCGAGATCTAAGAATCCTCCCAAAAGAATACCAAAAACTTTCTTAGAAATCTTTCACGAGCACGGAACGCGGCCACTAGACTTCCTATTATACACGCACACGCTGACACGTCCCCTCCCCCTTGGTTTGGATAAAATCCCAACCCACACCAAGAGGATTGTTCCATATGTTTTGTGTTCCATCCCTTTGTGGCTCAGTTGACACCCTACCAACTGACCTCATTCACAAATAAAAAGAGGGTACTGTATTATGTGTATTATGTACAAAAAGGTTTCGGCTTTGGGGATTAAACACCGTCTCTCTCGACTGGAGCCGGCACCGTCGTTTGTGGCCGGGACGTAATCAAGAGTGGCTTCGACATCACTGGCCAAGATACATCCATTAGAACGGGGCCCCGCCACTTCGAAGTGGTCTCATCCCGCACAAAGCGATTAGGCACTTAACACCACGATGGTATGGGCAAGGGAACGTGGCACTGTGAACAAAAAAAGCAGGCTGGCTGGCAGAAAAAAAAAAAAAAAAAAAAGAAACTAAAGTTGGAATTGCCTGTTCTCGCCGTTGGGTATCAATGCACCCAATGCACCCGAGCCTAAAAAGGTAGCGGTTGCTGCGTCGTGGGTGCCTAATGGCTAATCAACCAATCAATGCCAAGCTTCGGTTTATTCCTTGTGACATGATGACTTGAATGGCAAATACCCTTAGGTATTTACGTATAGAGGTGAAAAAGGACAAGTAGGCTGGTAGGCTGTTTACTATCATGTCGCCTTGCGACATCATTCGCTTCAGATGCTTTAGATGCTTCAGATTGAACACAAATCTCTCTGCTATGTCTGCGTACCTGTCAAACTGCAGGACGGGTAGCGGCATAAATCCCTTTTCTTTTCTTCGTGCCAGGCCACTACTACCGCACTACCGTAGGTAGTCTATTTCGCCCTGTTGTACACCCTTTCTAGAGCCTCCTAAGATTATACGTACATTTGGGTATGTACTGAGAACTCTCTCTCCTTTATATAGCATGTGATTACTAGGAGACGGCCGGTGGTATGTGTGCCGTAGCGCTGGTGAGACCGATAGACCGTCACGCCGAATCCGGTTCATACGCTGTACTCGCCTCCCGAATTGTGTATTCATTTGAAAGTTGAGTCACTTTAAAATAGTTAAGTCATCAGCGCGAGTCCGAGGGCAGCCCACTCTGCCACTAGGCTTGTTCGCACCACCATGGCGCTATAGTGGGTCGTCCAGACCGACATTTCTGTTGGATCAAGATATTTCTCGGTTCCGTGCCGGGCGCCTGAGCATTGCCTGCTATCATCAACATGGAACTTGAACATAAGGCTTAAGCCATCAGTGTCCACAACGGAATTCCATATGCGGCGTCAGTTCATATCGCCTAACTTAAGAGATAGGGGAAGTGCATGAGAGTGTGGGACCCCCCCTACTCCGAGGCGGCGTACTCGATACTAAGGTAGATAAGTTGGTCCCCCGTTGGACACCGTAGACGAAGGGAGAAAAAGCATTTCATATGGACGAATGGGTGAGGCGGGAGTTGACCGGGGAGTACGTAGCGTTCGCTTCGAGTTGAGTAGCATGCTAGGTGTCTATTCACCCAAATTTCAATTTCCGCTGCCCGTGCTCGAGCTTACTGCTACTAGAGGCACTACCTCTCGTAAGCTTCTTAGACGACGAAGACGATGCAGCTGCAGTCTTCTGGCCTTGTGATACCGTGGAGTGGTGGCTAGCAAATGTGTGTCTGCCACGTTCTTCCTCCTGGATGTCTTTGGCGAGATGCCAATCGAGGTGGTTCTGTAGGGCCTCGGCACCCTCAAGCCTTGCATCGCATCGTGGGCACACCTTAATGTAATCCGTGATTGGATTGGGGGTGCTTCCTGATCGGTTCGGCGAAGCTTCTCTCATCCGAATCTGGGATTTACCAGTACCTACTACATCTTCATCAAGATTCCCATCAGCATCTCCACCCAACGAACTCTCCCTCTTGGGAAAGAAGCGCTGGATACCGGGATTATCAACCCGTCGTTTCTTCTCCGGTCGTTCATGCACGAATGGTTCTACCGACGCCTCCCGAGAGGCTCCCTTTGATTCGCGTGCTTCGTCTCCCTTTAACAAGAAGGCACTTATACCTCTATTACCTATAACCCCATCCTCAAATCCTCCCACACTCAGGCTCAGGTTCGTGCAGGGCCAGACTCTACCTTCTTGAATAATTTGGCTTAGCAGAGTCTTGGCAAGTTCGAATAAAGTCGTCTCGTCAAGCGTCTTGCCCTGGGGAATGCTACTCTGTCGGGAGCGGGTCTGCCCCCCCTGGCGGTGATGTAGGTTGATCGTCTTGGGCCGCCTCTTGTTTTCAAGAACGCCTTCCTCGACCAATCGCGAGAATATGTCGGCTGCAAAGATTCGTAACCACTTGACGGCTTGTTCCTGATTGTGTATGCTGGGCCGGAAGGATTTGGCGGAGAGCATGGACTTGATCTGCGTGCGCGAGTTAACCTCGCTCGTATCGATACCGCGGATCGTATTGTAAAGCCAGACCCCCGTGTCGTCACCCAGCTTGAGCTTCATCTGCTCCACAGGTACAAGGAGCAGGTCCTCAATGGTTTCCGTATGGAAAGTCGACACGACCTGGTCGCCAAGCTTGCCCCCCAAGTTTCTAATCTTAGTAAATTTCATATCAGATAGGAAATGCCGCACGGCTCGATTCCGTATGACTGTCTGTTGGTTGGGTTTCTTGTAGCCGGAGCCCAACTTACTGAGCATCTTATTGCCAGCTATGCCCGCGGAGCATGTATATCCCAGGGTTCGGCGAATCTGAGCGCGTATGTCTCGAACGATCTCCGACCCAATAAGGATAGCTACGTCGTCCCAGTCTGGATCGTCCGCCTCGGCTTCTGCATCTTGGAGGTCTACGAGGGCATCCGCTTGCCAGTCGAGAGCGGTTACGGGTGGAATAGGCAGCTTCTCCGTGGGATCGTCATATGGGGGAGGATTCGCAAGTTCCGGGAACCTCTGCAGCAGAATGGAGTGGATATGCGCGGATAGGTCGAGAAAGACTTCATCTACACTCGCTTTTTCGACCTTCTGCATGTTAGGCGGTAGACTCTCTTTGATTAGTGCGAGAATTTTACGAGACTGAAGCCTGTAAGGGTCGAGAGAGACCTTGTGAGTGCCGATATGAGACGCTGCGTCGTCATGATACGACCATTTCTCGTCTCCTTCCTTCCAGGTAGCAACATGCTGGGCAATGAGTTTTGGGCAGAGTTTCTTTGCATCTGTCACAGTGCAGTGGCGACCTATGCCAAACTCGCGTGCAGGATAGTTGACGGCAATCAGGCCTTGCCTATGGTTTTGTAAGTGAGAAGTGAGAAGTGACAGAGCTAGGATGGGGAAAGTAATAAATACCATTGTTGAACTGCTAAAGGCTGATCTTCGGCGATGCCGAGACGTACCATCTCACATTGAGCATAGAAAGCATCTAGATCGATGTGGGCGATGACGCGCAGAGGAGATGATGTTGAATAAGATGCCAAGAGACTTAGTTGCCTATACGTAAATTGGGACTTTCGCCGACTGGAGCCGTGGACCGGCGAAGATATCTGGAAACGGGGCGAAGACATGGTCGGCAGCTCAGCTGCTCAGACGGCAATGCAGACGAAATACCGGTACGGTTTAAGTCGGGAGAGCGAGTGGTGGGGTACAATAGCTCCGGGGATTCATGGGATTCATGGTCGGACAAGGGTCACACAGATAAACCCGGCCAAGACGAAATTCGGCCGGGCCCGGTAGTTGGTGAGAAAGAGAGATGTTCGGATCCCGGAGAGGATGGAGGTGATATGAATAAGGAAAGATTGACCCCAGGGAAAGACGCGTTCATAGGACCGCGTCGTAGAAGGAACTACATACATAAATGGCATAATAAAAGTGGAGATTCAACTATGTAATGTACGTCAGCAAATGAATGACTCTTCTATTCTTTCCTTCTTTTTTCACTCCTTTCTTATACTTCCCCTCCCCTCCCTTTCCCATATAAGCTCATAAGCCACTATCATCTTCCCGGTATTTCTTTTCTCCTCTTCAGAATAGAGAGAGCGAATGAAATGTCAAACAACTATTAGCATCACATATCACTTTTGATGCGATTGAACATTTTGATTGGTCTTCTTACGTAGGTAGGTAGTAAAAGAGATTAACTACCCATCATCAATCCACCTCCTTGACCTGTTACCAGTCAAGCTCTATATATACACACAAATCGCCCCCTTTTTAAACTCAAGATGACATGGCAACATGGGTAGTTAAACGAAATATTCCCAGTTCAAGCATGTCTTTCCGAGAATTCGGTCCCGGGATATCTAAGACGATGTAACTCCAACGCGAACACTGTCTCGTGTCATGTCATTCACACACACACATCAGAAACGTGTTCCCCCGCAATATACTACTACCCGTGCCCTTATACATAATAAGGCTTTGCATGCTCAAGTCGTATTTAACCTTACCCATCGTTATGTTGAAGAAGAAGATCCCGCATCATGCCAATAGACCAAACTGTCTTCTCAGCTTATGTAGGTTAGGTAGGTAGTCAAGACGACGGAATAATGCGGAATTTTTCCAACAACAAAAAAAGGACGGCACACTTTCTCTTATGGCAATCGTCTGACGCTGGTAAGTAGACGATGGGCTACTCTGACGTTCTAGAATTCCCTCCATGACTAAGCTCGAGCCCAGCCCTAACCACCAGCCTCCGGCGCAAAGTGGTTCGCGACCTTCCTCAAGCCATCGGCGCAATAAGCAAGGCAGCGAGCGGTTTAGATTTCTGCAACCCGACGAGAGTTGGGTTGCAATAATCTCAAGAGGCTTCGGCTTCGTCCGAACTATGGAGTGTTAGGCCGAGCTGAGTTGTTGCCGGCTCTTCGTCCACCGATACCCAAAAAGAGCAATTGGTCGTGAGTACACAAGATCGAACAAACATCCTTCTTGAAAGCGCCGTACGTAATAGAGTGCAACTAGATGGGGCCTCTGTTGCATGGTGGCTGCTGAGGAAGGATTGTTAAACCGGTTGGATAAGATGACTTGGTGGTGTACATTGAACAGTCGAGGCTTCAATGAATGTTGAAGGAGTTCTTGGTTCTACGACATTGGCCTCTTGACGCTTTCTCCGGTTGTATGTAGTAAGGAACTTTTGAACAGGGGTTAGTTACATTAAGGAGTTCAGATTTATTAGGTGAGTAAAATTTTTTATATGGTTACTCGAGGTAGGACTTTCATTATCACCTTAACTACCCAAAGGCTTTCTCGCACAAACCTACGTTGCGAGTGACAGGAGACGCCAGTATGCTCATGATCCTCCTATGATCATCGCCGTCCTACTAAATAGGTATAGGTGTATAATGGAAAACCTCTACGTCTGGTATAAATCTAGGATATCTCACAGCGAAAGCCTCAAGTACCTACATGAACTTTAGGTACCTAAGGTATGATATCCCCCATCTTTATCCCCATCTTTGTCCCCCATTTTTGTCTACCAGAATTCCCGTCGGGCGAGTGCCGAGAGGAACAGCATCATCGGCATTAGTCAGTCCTCCACGGTCACCTACCTACCTACCTACCCAGCAGCCCGTAAGATTAATATGTAGCACATATAATTTCCCATTCTTTTGCCGATTCGTTAGCACGCTATTACCTGCCGTCGGGTTGCTTACCGGAGAGGCCCCGAGTCGTGGCCGGTAAGGCTTAATAGCCACGAGCCGCCCCCTTGCAGTACGATTTCCGGTTTATAAGCTCTTTCGAGATAAAACCTCCTTCTTCAGTGCAACTCGATACTAATCCGGATATGTAATACGATCTTAATAGGTAGGGCTTAATTTGTGTCACGTACCTTTAAGTCCAAAATTTCGAAAACGGTTACGTCAGGGGTTGGGGGCGAGGGTAGAACCAATTCGACAGTCCAAAGGTGTAATACTGCTAAGAAATTCGACTCTAGAATTGATAAACATACCTATTGACCCATCCTCTTGGGTATCAACGAGTGTCTAGCACTTCGGTATTACCACACTTTATCCGTAAGCTATCTGAGGTGATAGAGCTGCAAAACGACGTGCCCTTATGAGGCTTAGAAATCAGATGCCTTGTTTGTGCCGATTCCAGTATCTGTTAGACCCAAAACAGCTTTAGTTCTGTTGTCCTCAGAATCCCATCGTGTGTTTTAGGGGGAAGTTAGCTAAAGGCCATCAGATCTCCCGGCCCAAGATCAGAGTGGCTTTGGTAGTACAGGGGGCGTACATACGTCTTTCGCACATGGCATTTCGCCCGGGGAAGCCTTTCTTGAAGATCTGCCAGGGGCTGCTGGAAAAAATTCTCCGTGAGAACGTCCGCGATCGGAAAGTCCCATTTGGATTAGGGCGCCATGCTTCCTGCTCACGAGATCTTTGACGCATGCGGCTCCGCTAACGTTGTCACGGTTTCACGCTTGGATGGCACATAGATCGATCTCTACGGCGGTGAGTACTGGGTGTATCTTAATCCCTCGTCCCCCTTGGACAACAAGGAATGTAGCGGTTGCCTTGTGCCGCCGGGTCGTCCCAAGGGCCAAGACATGCATGGAGACTACGAGCTCATGCCGTGCTTGCCCTTTTTAATTCAGCACATGCTTAGACCATTTCGATGTAGTGATATCATGAACCAAGCTACCGGTACCCACTCACAGAGCGTGTCTTCCACATTGACTTGACCCTGATGGAACGACATGCACTTGAACGTGCCCCTCGGCCTCGCCTGTGTTTTCAGCCCATCTTTCTCGATTCCTTCGCTTTTAAACTTGCTCAGTGCTGAATAAATTAATTATCTTATTGGCTAGCAACCAGAATTGAAGCTCTGGGCCCCTTTCTTAGAAATCTCCATCATCTTGGCCGCGCCGGCTTCTACCTCCGTTCTTCGGCCTCTCCATATGATGGCCATAGTGGTGACATCTTCTCGCTCTAATAATCCTTGGAAGTAACTCCGCCTTCATTGCATTTTCGGCGCCTTTGCTCAGTATGTCAGGTGTTACAGTGATCCTATCATCGCCTCAGTCGTTACCGAGACGACCTATATCTCTGGATGATACTATATTCGAAGGAAATTGTATGCGTGCTCGTGAGGCTCTGCGGCTTTTCTCAAACAGAAAGTGCCATCTTCAAGTTTCGACTTACGAATACTCGGTATGATTTGGATTCGCGGCTCGTATGTATCGAAACTTGTGGTATCACAGCCATGGCTCTCTCCTATAAGAGCGTCAAGTTCCGAGTTTGATCAGTCGATATAGAGTGTATAATCAGAGCAAACTCAACTACTATCCTCTACAATTAGCATCAAGAAGCCATATTACTCTAGCGTTCTCAAATCGTATCTCCCTGCGAGCTTTAGCACTTGCTTCAATCGCAACGACACTACGCGCTTCCTTCACTACAATGTAAGAGAATCTATTAGCAATTATGGGACACTGTCTAAAAAAACCTCCGTAGGAGCGACGAGAACAGCCCCGACTCCTCTGACGGGTATACTTCCCCCCCTGATACCGGTCTCTACGACACGGACAACGAGATCGAGTGTAGCGAGTGTGGAAAGACAGATTACTTCCAGCACGACGGCAACCCTGATAACGCACTATGCAAACACTGCGGCCACACTTTCTGTTCAGAGTGCAAGGAGGCGTAAACAGCACATGTTATCGACTATGATCACTACAGCAAGATGGACGACGAGTAACCCCTGAAGAGCACGGGGCTACATTTGGAACTAGAATGGAGGCTGTCATTCGTTTATGAAACCATTGGATCCATGGGCTTCATATGTGTCGTTTTTACCTTGATACTGTATTCTGATTAGATTCTTTCTGGCATCGATAGCCAAATATCCTATTGGACTATGCGATAGAAACCGCGCTCGTTTATTAATATAGACAAGACCTCGAGGTACTTCATTTTCAATCACACGACAGGCGACCCAACCTGTCTTCAAGAAAATCGTGCTTGTGACTGATGATTAGTCGAACTTTACGTTTATCCCTTGTTTATCCCTCTATTTAAGCTCGCATGTCATTAGGTACGTTGGTTCTATTTTATTAGGTCAGGTACCTAATTAATTAGATAGAAAACAACTACATTTATAATGCCATTATTCGACATATTTTACATATTTAACTAGACGTTATGCAACGTCTTATACCCAGCGCATAAGTTTCGCATAGTCAAGTTGGGAGTTGGTGTGTAAATAGGGGGAGCTGAAAAAGGGGAAGTTATTTCATCCGACCACCACACAAGCCAGGCCATGATTAATAATTGAGCCTCGCCTATTCATAATTTATAAGCCAAAGTTACCATTAGATAGGTAGACATCTATTTCCCAATTTTAATTATGTATATATATATTTCGATTACAATATCATTAAACAAGCTCGCTAAATAAGCGTTCCATCAAAATACGTACTGGGTACGGTATGAGCTTGAACTCACCAGAAACCCCCCAACTCCAATGCCTAAAAAGGGGTATCTATTATGCACGTGTCTAAACCCTGCTACCTCTTGAAATCTCCCTCATCTCGAGCCCCGAACCGTCCTTCATCGCAAGGTCGGTGAGGTCGTACCTGGCCAAGACGTCTGTCAGGACGTGGCCCATAGGGTAGAAACTATCGTGGCCCTCGTGGTTGACGCAGGGTGACTTTCGAAGGGGTAAAATCCAGTCCAAGACGTTGGTGCCCATGACACTTTGCCAATTACGCCATATCCCTATATCCCATGGGTTTTCTCCCGGCTCCGTTTTTAGTATAGCAAAAGTGCGAGTTGCCAAGTCGTCGCGAGCCGACGGCCGGATCTGCACGGCCGAGCCACCGCTCTCATTCGTTCCGGGCCGGGCCGTTCCGTTAGACCAACCGTTCATAGGCTCACCCGGTCTCGGTAGAGGATACGTCACCACGGTGAACTTATCTGTCGATTCGGTACCGCGGGGCACGCGGACGGCTAATTGGTACACCTTGGATTGATATCCGAGCATATCAACATTCGTCATGTTGAGAAAGATGTAACGCATTGACGTTACAGTCATTAGAAAAGTAAAAAGACCAAAGAAAGCAGCCAGTACTATGGCAGGTATGAAGTGGGGATCCAGCGGAGATCCCTCACTAATTTCTTTTCGAAGACTTGAAGCTGTAGCCCCAAGGACAAGGCCACAGTAGCAAGCAGTATACGTCGTGAACTGCACAAAAAACTTGAAGGCTATGAATCATCAGTAAACACCGAGTATTTGGTAGGGTAGCAGGCATTGAAGCTCACAGTTCTCCCCTATCATGCCGCCAACCCACGGACAGTAGTGGTCCATGCGATAGACGCAACGGTCGATTTCGCTGCTATGATGAACCCGATCTGCTTTCCATGTAGAACATTCCGAGCACCACTTTGGGCGACCGTCGTTTTCGCATATAAAGACATCTTTTGTGTAAAACTCCTCTAAGCCTGGACTATCTGGGTTCAGATCGGGGCCGGCGTAGTAGGGTAGGCTTTCGAGGTCAGGTTCCTGACGCCTTCGTCTTCGTCGGTCTCTTGCAGCCTTCTTTCGTTCAATTACCCCCGGCCCCAATGGCACAACTCCCGGATCGAGAAGGACGGTAAGTATAGTCCTTAGATAAGTACCGACCATCAATAAGAGAAGTATGAAGTATAGAACTAGAATGGCAATGGCTGCGCCGACCTCGCCTCGTTTGCCGATAAGGTAGTTGGCTGGATATCGGCGACGTCAGTAAACAAGCCAATTGATTTTTGTAATACTGAATACTGTGTAGAATGTAGAATAAGGCTATAACCTACAACAGACCCTACCGACCACGGCATAAGTAGCATAGCTAACGGCGGCGACGAGGATAACGGGAATTGTACGGGTGATCCAGCGCGTCGCGGCTCGAGTGCTTTCGATAAGAGGCATTTCCTACCTCACATCCTGATGGCAATCCGTCTCGAATAGTAGCGATTAGCAGCGCTGGGTTCGAGAAAGAGGTGAAATACGGTCATCGGGTCCCCGACGAGACGACGCGAACGAGGGAGCTGTCGTCGTGACTCGTGAGTTGGTTGTTTTTGGGGGGTGAGTTGCATCAAGATTCAAGATTGCATCGGATCTAAACGGCTTCGTGCTAAGATTGATTCAATCTGATTGAAGCATGCATATTAAATGACCCCCACTGAGGGTCAGCGACAAGGATATGCCGCGGATCATAACTTGCGTGATGCCCATGTATGTACTAATACCTATTAATAGATCCGAGTTAAGATATGTACCTCACTATGTGCATAATATACCTAATGTAGTATGAATTGCACGTAAGTGGTCCGTGCATTACAAGGTACAGTAGGTTAGGGGTATTCATGATTTCTTAGGAATATATTCGACAGTGTATGCAAATACTCGAGTTCTAGGGTACTAATAAAACAAGAATCCTTCCCATGTGGACTGTCCGATGCATATCATATACATTTCGTGTACAATGATTTCTCATTTATAATCCCCTCTTATGGTCCAGCCAGCACATTACTGACCACCAACACGGCAGTTAATACCAACCCAGCCATGGACACCCGGATACCGCCCGCTGCGCTGTGTTTCGATTCGATATAGCTCATGTTCATAGCTTTGAGCAGGATATCCTGCGTCACTTGCCCGCTTTCGGCGATCTTGTGTAATTCGTCGGTGAATGTTGCCAATATGGTGGTACTTCGCCCTGCCGGACAGAACACAATTTCCCATCCACCTCCGCTGGGTATGATAAACGTGGAGGTCTGATCGTCAAACGCGTAGCTGTATGCATCAGGGCACATAGCCTTGGCATTGTACGAATACTGGCTGGGCTCGCAAACCCACGGGTCATCGTATTCGCCGGTGCAGCAGGCCTCGGGGTCATTATTAGCGGCGCAGGCACTCTTACACGGGTCGAAAATAGGCCTATGTAGAGTGTCATCTGGATATGGGTATACACCGTCTCCGGGCTTCTCTGGGAGGAAGGCCTGGAGGTCCCAAGGACACCAATTGCTTAAATCTGCGTTGGACTGTATATCTTCATACGGCATAGGATAGGTCGAGTTAGTATAAGTGAGTCCGGTATCGCTATAGGTAGTGAGGTACCCGGACGTTCCAATGCATGAAGGATTGACTAGATTTGGCGGGATGTATGATGTGTTGTCTGCTGGATGGTAGACTATTGCTATTGGCAGATTATAACCATCGACAAGTGAAATGTCATAAAAGGTCTGTCTGCCAGTTGCACCACCAGCAAGATTGAATTCGGCAAGAGTAACAGGTACGGCACCCTACGTTGTGATCAGTGGCTACACCGCGGTTACTCGTTCTGGCTCAACTTACCCCATACTCACAGTCTAATTTACCAAAACAATCACCAGTCTTGCATGTCGCCGTGTCCCCACCAGTGGTACAATTGGTACGACCCCAGACTCTACCCTGCCATGTTGGACCGACTTTCTGTTCTTTCGTCTCGCCGGGTTTGAGTTCGAAACCCTGAGAGTCTGGAGGGTCTCCATGTTGAGTTCCAATTCCCGGCCATATTGTATCGCCACAATTGTTGGTAATGATCAAGGGGATTGCATTATCATACTTGGTTAAAGGACGGCTCGTGCCTAAATATCGCCTGTTGGGTCCCAAATAGTCGAAAGCATATAACTCATGGTTACTTGGATACACAACTGCTCTTACTTGTGGGAGCTGTGATGTTAAAAGGAGGCCGGCAATAATCGACAATATAGTCCTTATAGAACTATGCCGGAGCCTGCATTGCCGTGACCATTTAGGCATTATACTCAATCGCTTCGCTTCTGTAGGGTTTATTATCTCTGGCTAGATAGCGGCGATTGTCTTATTATACAGACAAACTGGCGGGCGATGAAGAGTGTGTCCTGGGATTAGAGTATAGCAAAATAGGCGGTTCATTATCCGATGAAGTCCGCCAAAGAATCCGGGGCCTTCTTCGCCAACGACGGCAATCGCTGTTATGTTATAAATAGGAGTTTCAACAGAAACCCTAGAGTCGAGTCTGGTAAATGAACAGGATAGTCCTTAATCGGATTAGGGAACCAGCTTTAAGTGGCTATGACTCTGCTCTGATTTTTAGTTATACAGGAGCTCAGATGTTGTAGTTGGTGGCTTCGTGTGCCAAACAGGGAATGAGAGATGAATCAGAACAGGGTAGTAAGTAGATCGTCGTGGTTGATCGAGCAGGCTCCGCGAATATTCCTGGCCTGATATCGACTCTCAATAGGTAGCCAAAACGCTGAAGTGTAAGCAGGGGCAGAATTCGCGGAGAGGGAGACTAGGTATATTGGAAGAGCAGAAGCACAGAGGAGTTGATAATAATAATTTATCCTAGAAGTTGCGCAAATAAGTAGGTAGAAAATGTAGAGACACCCTCAGGAGGCTTGTTGATATAGAATGAAGCCATGCCGAACAAGTTTGTTGCTTAGAATATTAAAGGTAAGAAAGTGGGAGAGAAGGTCCAATGGAATTGCCTTCAATGAAGTTGCCATCGAATGCCGCTTGGTGAGTTGATGTTGGAGGAATGGACGATGACGCAGTTGTGGCTGGCTACCAAGATTTTATGATGCCATTTTCAGGGGTATCCTCCCCTCGTCCTACCTTCCCCAAGATTTGATTACTTGTACATTAGGTAGTATATTGCAAGAGGCTAGTCCAACCTTATTAGGTATACCATCCATCAACAGCCAATCATGAGGTTATTTACATGGGACTACAAGTGCCCGGGTATATCAGTACGTAATATTTCACATCAGAACCAGTATTTTACCATCGCGGCCGCAATATTTGTGTTAGGTTCTTAAATTATCTGTATACGGGTAATCAGAGGCATGGAAAGATCTCTTGCTCGTGCAACCATGCATCTGCCCGTCTGCCAACTATTCAAATAGCCACCCATGTCGCTAGTTTAAATTTCTAGAAAAGGAATTTCCGTAAGTGATGATAGCTCGCAAAGAGAAGAGATCTTTCCTTCCTTTCCGTATCGCTAGATCACCTATTAGTCCAAGTACGTTGTTGCTCTCTTCTTAACGAGGTATCATGTGAAAGCTAGTAAAAGCAACGCGGTAAACAAAGACATTAGTAAAAAGGACGCCAACCACAAATTCCACGCCATCCATGCATCTCCGCCCTTCTACCTGAATCTAGATCTGCAGCGGCCCATAACCTCTCCTTGACAGACCAGTTCAGCACTGAATTCCGAGCCGTCCAGAGTGAGATAGATGTCGAAATAAACTCGGTAAAATGTACCCTGCGGCGTGTCCATACGCTCGAAATCTTTTTCGAGGTTCTTGCGTGACAGGTCGGATGTGAGAGTAACTACTTCCTTTATACCTATATAATACGTAAGCCACGAGTAAAACGGATCGCGATAGAAACTAGACAACTTACGAGGATCTTTGGTGTACTCAGGGCAGACATCCTCGTCGCAAGCGTATAGGATGTCTTCGTACATAAGCGTAGCACCCGGGGCCACTTGTCGGAAAAATGATACCTTAACTGGCTCGCCGATCTTGACTTTCTGGCCCTTTTGCACAAAAATCTGCCGGGTGAACTTGCATCTGTCTTTGCCGTCTAGAGATGGCACACGATATGCTTCGGGATGGTAGCCCTCCTTGAAGGGTTGCAGAGTTGCCATAAGATAATGGCGACGAGCTACACGGTGCGTGATAACTCGCTCGGTAATGCCTGCGGTGACGGCTCCCTTAACAATGGCGGCCACAGAGTCCATAGGTCGCACAACCTTGGACTGGAACTGGGGAGGGACATGTAGTTTGATCTGTTGGAAGAGGTATTCGGAAGCACCGAAACCGCCAACGACCAAAATGTTTTGTAGAGTCCTATTTTGAGCTTGGATGGCGATGATTTGGTTTCGTACGAGCTCCAAAATCCGGTTTACGACGGGCTCGAAACATTGAAGGATTTCCTCGTTAGTAAAAGTCATGTAACCTTCTTCAATACCGGCCTCTGGGAACTCAGCCTCAATACCAACATCAACAGCCCACTTTTGGCCGTTATTCCTGAAATCGGCCTTGATTCTGTTCTCAAAATCCATAATACATTTGGCGTACACACGACCGGCCGTCTTAGATCCGTCTGGTAACTTCATCTTTCGGATCTTAGTGCGTAGAATGTTACTGAAATTCCTGTTGAGGGCAGTGGAACCACAAGAGTCACCAGAACCCGCCGTGCATTCCGCGACTGTGAATGGATTCTCATCTTCGACTTCATATGCAATCAAATCAACAGTACCACCACCGCAATCGACAATCAATATAGCGTCGTGAACCTTCAAATTAAGCAAGCCAGTCTTGGCGCAGAAAAGCGACGCGGCCTCGGGCTCGCTAACAAGCGTCAATCTGTTGTCGTTCTCGTCCCTGAGGAAGCCGGCCTGGATAGCAGCAGCTCGCGTAGCAGCTTTGCCGGCATCGTTCCAAATAGCCGGCACAGTCAGGTAGTAGCGAATATTTCGTTCCTCTCGATTGAACACCTCACCTAATGTCTTCTGTAGCGCCGTGCGCATAGCTTGCCGCAGTTTAAACAGGTAGTCTGCGGCTACATCGATTTCCGACTTTCCGGGAGGTAGTGGCGGAAGGTTAATGGGGTCGATGTAGGTGTTACCTGACAGCATAAGCTGGAGTTTGAACCATTCGACCTTTTGGACACCGGGTTTCGGGTATCCTGTAGGTGCCAGGGCATCAGCAATATCTGGGCCCCATCCAACAACCTTTTGATATTGGTCGTAGTAAAGAACAGTAGGTATCTTATCGAAGTTAACAAGCTTTGATCAGTTGATTATGCCTTTGTTCGGATGCCTTACCTTTTGCTTCGTGTATGATCCAGCACCAGGCCATTCTGTGATGATATCCTCCTTCGCCTCGTTATTTGTCGCAAACGCAAAAGCAACGCCAGAGAATGTCGTACCCTGCGCCTCGCATGATTAGTTCAAAAGTATCGACACAAGCAGGAAATAGAGAATTTAAACAAATCAAAGGAGGGGACGTACGAAGTCAATTCCGACGATCAACTGTGCCTTACTTCTGCTGTTCCCTTCGACTTCAGCAGCCGGCCTACCATAGGACTGCATAGCGTTGGTCGGTTGAGGAGCGGGAGCAGGTGGCGGGTAACCAGCGTAGCCAGGAGGACCACCAGCAACTCCTGGGGGAGGTTGCGAGCCCGGGGGGACGTGCATCTGAGGAGGGTAGCCGGAGACAGGAGCACCGGTATTGATGGGAGGGGGGCCGCCAACCATTTGCGACGGCGGTGTGCGAGCTGGTCCGTTTGTTAAAGGGCTTGTGCGGCCAACAGGAGGTTGAGGACCAGGTTGGAAATTTGTAGTATTATAGCTGGGTGGACGTGGTCCAGCGCCGGGATGGTTCATTATCGGGAGGCTCGTCTGGGAGGACGAAGCTGTTATAGAGGGGGCGGCGGGACCAGGATAAGGATGGGGTTGGGCTTGGGCCTGGGCTTGTGGGAACTGCTGCGTTATTTGCGGTGGAGGGGTTGAGGTCGGGGTCGAGGTCGCAGGCCGTTGTGGTTCAGGCGTACTTGAGGGGATACTGGCGGTGGATTTCCGTTTACCTAATCCTAGGCCTCTTAAACGGGAATTCAGGTTGTTCAGTGAATTCATAAGGAATTAGGGAAACGGAAAAGAAGAAGAAGAGAGAAAAAAGGGAAAAAAAGAGGGTAGATCAAAGAAGGGTGGGAAGGACTTTGTCGAAGGTGTGATCCGATTGATGTGGGATCACTGTGCTTCTAAGCTAGGTTGTGATAAGGCGGGCTGAGCTGAGCCAAGACGAAGATGCTGACAGAGTTCCCTAAGAAGAAACCGAGCAAGAGACCCAGAGAGGCGTCGGGTCGTTTCCATACGAAGTGAGTTGCGGCGTCAGAAGAGGGGCTGTTACAGCTGCTGCTGCTACTGCTACTAGTGACTGCTGCTTCTGCTGTTGTTTCTGCTGCTGTTGCTTGCTGCTTCCAAAGTTGGTGCTTGCTGCTGGCTGCTTGCTGCTGGCTGCTACTGCCGGGTTACTTTGGTATGCTCCTGCTTCGCTTCGCTTTTACTTTGCTTGCCCGAGCGTAGGTAATAGGAATAATCCCTTGTTCCCCGTTCTGTCCCTTTAGGTTTAACCTAGACTAAGCTAAAGTAGTAACCGAGTAGGCGTGCCGCAGGACGTTTGGGAATGGGGAGGGAAAAAAAATGTGCCAAGGCTAAGGTAACACTACCTAAAGGTACGAGTTACAAGTACAATCCTGTCAGGAGCAAAGTCCTTGGTGCCCTTGGTGCATTCGGTTGCTTTTGGTGCTTGTGTGTAATCCGTATGCGCAATTCCTTAAACCTAGGACTTGGATTAATAAAGAGAGGCGGGCGGGCAGGGCGGGATAGGCCTGAATGGGGCCAGTAGCAGTAGGTAAGAAAATAGTAGAAAATAGTAGTTAGTGGGACACTACTATCGCGGAGGATCAATCAGATCAATTAGATCAATTCAAGCTTCAGTGTTGCGACCCTGTTCCTTGTTCGTTCTTTTTTTTTTCCTCTTTTGATTCCACTGTGGCTGATGGAGCTGACCGCGTTAGGTTGGGCTGGTTATTATTGTATGGGTTGCAGGTTGCAGTTTAGCGGTTAGCGGTTAGCGGTTTAGGGTACTTTGGGGGAAGGAAATCCAGGATAATAAGGCTGAAGTAAGTTCTTAACAACAACCTGCAAAGGGAGTCGAAAAAAAAAAAGACCCCCCAAAAGTCCTAGATTCGAGGAGGGGAGCCTGTAGGCGGCTGTGAGCAGGTGGGTAGGAGAAATGAGACGATGCAACGATACGACAATGACAGTGGTAGACAATGCGACCTGTGGGGCAAACCACATTCACTTACATACCTCACTTATACTATCAGCACTATGCACCGCTTGCACTGCTAGACTTAAGGATTGTGGCAATGTTACCCAAGTGTCGTAAATCTTCGTAAAATATTAAATCTCGATACTCCCAACTTTCTTTTCAACCGATGAGCAATTTCGTATTTTTGTCTTGTGGAGGACCTAGTTATAATACTTACAAACACAATACCTTGCGAGTAGAGTCGACGTGGCCGCACCAAATCCCGTAGTTCATTACTTGTAAATTCGTGCGAGGTATCACGCGAATAAGCGCTTCGCTACCTGTGGTTGGTCGGTAGTATATATTCGAAGAGGCATACCCGCGCGTTAAAGATTCGTAAAGGATAGGTACAATATTCGATATCGCCGCTGTGGCAACTTTCACGGCCACATGGATATTTTATATTTTATATTACGTATGGATCTGACGCATACGATAATGGCGAACTAGCTACCTGTACACGGAGGAAGAAACGGCTTGGCGATGCCTCACATTTGATTGTACAGCGCAGTTGGAATATGATGTATAATCTCCTGGGGAAGGGTAATCCAAATAAACGTTGCTTCGAACGACTGTTCAAGCCGTTCTCATTAGGTATATCAAAATTGAATTAGTTGATCCAAGTCGTTAGATGGCAAGCAACGTTGTAAGAGCTACCACCATAGTATACGCTCTAGATTCGATAAGCGAAGTTTGGATGTTGTTTGAGATTTAATGAGTAGGTTAGTTAGTATTTTCTTGCACGATCCTCCAAATGCCTTCTGTATGTAGTTCTTTCAAAGGATACCTAAATCAAAGGCTCCCCGCGTGCTTGCCGCGGCCTTCTCCGAGTCCTTTGTTTGCAACGGCCACGAGGGGCTTGAAAAAGAAGTTAAAAAGATTCGGCCCGTCCATCATTATGCAATTTGGTTGGCTCGAATCGCGACGTATGTAAATGTTTTCCTCCAAGACTGCGCCGCCAATTTAATATTTAGGGATCACATTAGTCTCGACAGTATTTTTTAAATAATAAAAATACTTTAGTTTATACGATAAATGCTTTAAATATAAGTATAATTAAGTCTCGTTATAACGAATTTATTTTATAACAAATTTATTTTATAACAAATCGATATTATATTTTATTAAATTTTATATAAGATTTAATAAATTTTTTTATATAATAAATTTATTAATTTTAAAAATAAATCACCATTTAATTTATTATAAAAATAATAAAATTATAAATAAATAAAATGGATTTTATAAATTTAACTATTAAATTTAATTTAATTAAAATAAAATAAAATTAACGGTAAATAAAAATTATAAAATTTTTAATATTTTAATTTTTAAAAAATTATAACGTTATTAAAAACATTAAATTTTAAACTTTAAATAATGTTAAAATATTATTAATAAATAATTTTTATTAATTAATTTATATATAAAGTTATTTAATATAATAATAAAGTTTATTAATTTTAATTAATATTTATTCGTCGAAGACATTTTTTACGTTAAAACTTTTAAAAATTATTATACGAAATTAATAAAGAAATGATAAAGAAATGATAAAAAAATGATAAAGAAATAATAAATAATTAATAAGTAATTCATTAATAAATGATAAGAAAATTAATAAAAAATTAAATGTTTTTAACGGATTTTCACGTACGAGTTTATAAACACGTAAAAACGCTTACGTAAACTTATAAATGCATGCGTTTTTTTAAATTTTATATTTTTATAAAATAATTAACTACGTAATTAATTTCTTTTTATATAATAATTAATATATTATTTTTAAAAATATCTTTATTTTTAAATATTATTTTTTATATATAAATTTTATTTTTTTAATATTAATTAATAATTAATTAAATAATTATAAATAATTAAAAATTTTATT
>NW_025954013.1:0-47578 GCF_022497035.1 Daldinia vernicosa | reverse complement strand
TTATATATAAATTTGTATGCAAAGCTACCTACTAGCCATACTGGGTTAAATAACCCCACTTAGCACCGCGCTACCCTGTCTCATGCTAGAGACTTGTATGTCGGAGCGCTTGGAGCCTCGCTCATGTGGAAGACTGTAACGTAAAGCACAAGATGAGCGTGGACTATGATGGTCCATAGGAATTGATTTTATTCTTGCAGCTAATTAGCTATACAGACGATGCAAGCATCGTCTGCCCTATATCTCCAAGCCCTCTCAGGACCACGACGCAAGACGCATCACGGAAGAAAGATCATTCGGATGAATGACTCGTAGGATGGTTCGAGTGGCTGGAGTAAGGTCTGCTGCGGCGTGAAATTCAAAATAAAATGAGAAGATACAATACAAACCTAGTTGAAACGCATCTTTCTTGCTCATGTATTTACCTTAACAGGTACCAATGAGTGGTATTGTCGATAATATCTTAGATGCAGATGCTAGAGCTGAAATGTTAAGTTTAAAAAGCGTTCAAGAGAAATTTTCTTTTAAATGAGCGAAAGGGTTAAGCTACAGACTAACGCACTGACCACCATGAAACCAATATTTAATGGGCCAGCCAGCCAGTTGCTAGGTACCTGAAACGGGCCGGCAGTACTTACACGTACACTTGCACTTGCACCTCAGGAGTAAACCTTATATTCCATCATAACATCCAAACTGGTACCCATTGCAGGAAGGTGGCCGAGTGGTGGCAGTAGTAAATGTTGAGAACTTGCTAGAGAACTTTCTGGATCAACTGTTTACTACCATAAACCACTCACATGGCGCATCCGACACCGCTTAATGGGCTCTTTTTTTTTTCTTCTTTTTTTCTTCTCCCACCTGGCCCAGATCTTAGAATTTGCAACATAATCCATCATCCAGACCTCGTGAGAGTGATTTATTTTCTGTAGCGAGTTTTTACTTTTGTCTTATTCTATGTAAGGTCTTTTCGTCCATAGATACACATCTTTTGGCTGAGTCTCTACCCTTCTAGCCCGGTGCAAAGGCCGCTCTCTTCATAGCGTTGAAGTGGGTTCGAATCCCACTGTGGTCAAACCAAACTGGTCTGACTCAGGTTTTTTCCTTAGGCACGCTGGGCGCTGAAGGTGATTCCATCTCCGTTATAAAAAGGCGTGTTCGACGGTTTTTCCCCTGATCAAAGTTGGCTACCTTGCCCCGAGTGTCACTATCCACGTCTACGCCCCTTACTGATACGTCGACAATCTTTGTAACTCTCCAATATAACACAACATAATACAGGGACCTTAACTAAGAAGTCGCGCAAATTCGATTTAACCCGACGACGCCGACGAAGAAAGCTTGGCGGCTGGGCACTTTTTCGGAATTATTAACGGATATTTATTGGGTTTTATTTGTATAATGGTTCGCGATATGGGTAGGTAGGCAGGTAGGGGCTGGGCATTCTTTACCTTCCCAGGTTCCTTTAAAGTCTTCGCAAGCCTTACCGAGTTCCCACCACTGCGCTTCTTTGAGTGAGGCGCCTTCAAGTTCTCGGAGCTTTTCAAATTCTTCGACGGCCGAGAACAACGTATCGGATTTCGACAGCACCAGAGCCGAGCATGATTCGGACAGCGTCAGAGGCAAGTTTGACATGTTCGACTATCCTTGGGAGAACCCCATTGACGAGATAGTAGAGGACATGGCAGCAAACATCCCTCGCCTTCCCAGCCCCCCAGCTCCCCATCCCTCCCAGTGACCTTGCCCCGAGTGTCATTATCCACGTCTACGCCCCTCACTGACACGTCGACTATATGGGGAGGGGGTGGGTTATCGCGGACCATACTGGAGTTGTGGGAATGTTTTGTTTTTGAATGCAGATTGCGATGAATGGCGCCTATTGGAGCATGGTATTGGAGTTTAGTCATACTTTAACTCTGTTTAGCCATACCTCTTGTTTAGTCATACCTCATGTTTTGGGGCATTTTGCTTTTGGGAAATTTTGTTTTTGGGAAACAACCAGTTGAGGGGGGGCGGTTAAGGTATTTTTTTGGGAGATCAATACATTGATAAGGGGCGGTGGGTGGTTCAATGTATTGATAGGATTCATCATTCGGGAACTGGACAGGATATAGATTGCGTCAATTGAACCTGTCTCACGGCAACACTTTCGTCTTATGTGATATGCTTATGCTATCGTAAACTACTCAAGCCGCTCCTCTACATCGGCGCTTCTTAAGTTCTTCGATACCAAATTTAAATAATATA
Organism: Daldinia vernicosa; assembly: GCF_022497035.1. Classification (NCBI taxonomy): domain Eukaryota; kingdom Fungi; phylum Ascomycota; class Sordariomycetes; order Xylariales; family Hypoxylaceae; genus Daldinia; species Daldinia vernicosa. Next base: position 45,331 of record NW_025954013.1, on the reverse strand, counting down.
AATCCCGTAGCTGATCCTTATATGACCAGGTCAAATGACTACGATAAGCCTATAGGTGAAAACAGTTGAGCCTGATAATTAGTGAACAAGACTTGACGCTGTCGCCGTAGGAATCTAGTGGACCTACCTACCTAATTCTGATTTCTGATGATTACCCTGATCCTCTTCGAGTCTACACTAGTTCTTAAATGAATAATAAATAAAATACATATAGAGTCTGCATGATAGATCAAGTTGTACTACTGTAGGTTGATAAATGGTTAATACACAGGAGTTCACGATTTAAGAATGAAGCTATTCACAGTAACGTCTTACTCCTTAATTGTAGGTTTAGCCCCTTAATTTTGGATGTGATTTCTGTGGCTGTGGTGGCATTGTGGCTGGTGCCTTAAGTGTTCCAAGTTAGGTCCATGACAGGTGCTGAGGCGTTGGGATATTGGAATTACGTAATATAGTCACGTGCTATCCGTGGATCAGTCCACACACAAAACACTAATCTCGCGGGGTAGCACCTACACACAATAATCACAACATCTACAACAACAATCATCGTGATAGCCTCATTTCCTTATTCGTATCATTTCCTTATTTCCTTATTGGTGTTGACTACACTACCCTATAACTTGTCAACCGACAACAAGAGAATAACTCTTAACAATCCTCACAAAATTAAATAAATTAGAAATTTACGAAGAACTTTCCACAACCCTTGATTCTGTCACCTGTGATCGCACTTTCGAATTCTAGGGGAATGACGGGAGACAGGGCTAATCTTGGCTAGTATGACATGACCCATCTCTAGGTAATCGTCGGGCAGTCCCGTTAATGTTGTACAACCCCCAGGTTTCATATGAGGTGCCTTAGGTACCTAGGTAGGTATGTATTAATAGGAGAGTATAGGGCTGTTCTAATATCGTAGCATCCCCGTGCGTCCACGCCATCATATCCTTAAATATTTCTACTATTAACCAGAAGCGTCAAGCCGATAGGCTAATAACAATTACCGACATATTATGCATGGAGATTTTGTATTTGCGTCACCGAGATCCGTCGGGCTAAATGTTTGGCTTCGTAGGGACGGCGACAGATTGGGTCTCAACACGTTTTCCATGCCTTGGTTTTATTGACCGTGGATCGGGAAAGTAGGTAGAAATCATTTTCTGGTTACATGTAGGTACCTACTTCAACATTCTGTAAGGCCGCTAGCATTGATCCGAGACGACCAACCCCCGTGGCAAGACAAGGCGGGATAGGACGAGATATTATGATCGATGGTGTCACTGCAGTCTGCAGTCTGCAGTAACCACAACCTCATATTGTTTCAAGGAAAAATAGTGTCGCATTCTCATTCCAAAAGGTGGAAGCTTGTTTTGTCTTGCCAAGCCGAATTAGAGCCGCGCCTTAAATTTTGCGTAATACATATGGGTTTCTTCAAATGTCAAAGTTTACGGGCTAAAAGTTTAGTAGTGCATAGAAGCTTTCGAAAGATCCCCACAACCCCGGGATTCTGTATTCTACATTCCGGGGTAACTGCGGAGGGTAATCGCCGATCGTTGGGAAGAGTTGCGCAAAGCCCCTAGATATTTAAACTTGAGCCAAATGACGTATCTACCTATACAGGACAGAGAGTCTTAATAGGAGGTAGTTATAAGGAATGGAATTGAACGTCATAATCTTTAGAACGCCCCCTCAGGCTACATCGATAGGGCAACTGAAGGGATGTTTTTTAAGCTTTTTGGAACGCATAGCTGGGTCAAAGTTATGTACAGGGTCAAAGCACTATGTAGGTTAGTCCTTGGTGTCCTTACGTAATATATTTTGTGTAACCACCACGCGTCATCTTGTGAGTGCTACCGGGTGATTCTACCAATCATACCTAGGTATCGTCCCCAACCGTGCCTACCTGACTCAACTCTGTTTTAGAAGGTACATGTAAGTACCTTGGAACCTTTAGTAGCTTAGAGAAAGGCAATGGGCATGTGCATGGTTACCAAGTACCTACCTAGGCAAATACCCCAACTCATGTTTGATAAGCTTTATTAAATGCAGAACGCCTCGCGCTGTGATGGCGCATTAGCGTAGAAAGGTGAGCCTACGGGAGCAAAATCGGTATTATTTTAGGTAGAATCCTGCGAGGAAAGGCAGTAACTACCAATACTTAAGCCACAGTTTGACCTCCGCCCGTGCATTTAACTTCGAGTGATGCCCCCCCTGAAACCTTTTGCATCTTATAAACTTACTCTTTAACTTAACTATGACCTTCGAACTGACCTTGGAACTATGAACTCGGAACTATGATTCTAGTCCAAGCGGGAATGAACAAATAGTATTTAACATCTATCAATTACCTATCTCTCATGAAGCATAGCTCCCGCTCCCCCATTTAGTCTTTTCATCGCCACACGCTTTTACTGTTTACCACTCAAGTCTCCTATTTCCCGATTTATCTTATGCCTTGATTTACCTCGTGACATCCTGCTATTATATCATGGAGAAACCAAACAACGTCAACGCAATATCTGGACTGTCGGATGGAGAGGGTAATGAAGCACCACCTAGCTATAATGTCGGAAATGGTGGTATATTCCCTGACCAAGCTCCAACATCGTCAAATGAAGAGTTAAATACCATTTTCGATCATCTTCTGAATTTTACTCCCAAACCCGTTGAAATATCATCTTGGGATTCAAACATAACGCCCGATACTTGCTTGGTACATCTCAAGCTACTTGCTGCCTTACAAAGTTTAAAGGAGGACGTGGGCTACACAGATGGCATTTGGGGTCTCTTCGATGACCGCGTTCTCATACAGAAGGATACGAAGCCCGAAGCTGCTGAAAACGGGCAGAAGCTTGAAGAAGAGACCGTGAAGCGTTTGGCTAGACTCCGAGAGAAGCGATGGGCGCTTTTTGTAGCGAGGGCGGTGGACCGATACGAAACCTGGTGGACTAAACTGTCTAAGAAACATCTAACAGAGAAAAATATGCAAGGCAACTACCGAGAAGAATCCGCCACTGCAATATATGGTACATTTACGTCCAGAGGGATACCCCTCCAATGGGCCGAACATATACTTCCGCCTTTAGGTACGTCAAATCCACAATGAGAGTATATAAAAGCATCACTAATTCTACTAGACATCTTAATGGTCTGGCATGCTCACATGCTTAACCCAAGAGCATATCTTGAGGATTCTATACTATACTGCCTGAATGGTCTATGGACGGCCGGCATGCCATGGCAGCTCATTGACAATGCAATCGATGACAGCTTCAACTATAACGTTTCGCCCGAATGCAAGCAAGCATGGGAACATCTTATAGGCCGGAAATGGGACAATGTTGATGACCCAATGGTCAAAGTACTCAAATGTCCTAGCTGCTCCAAGGCCCTTAAGATACCGTGGACAACGTGCGAACTACCCGAAGAATTTACCGGCGAAGACCCTGGTCTTCTTGGAGAGGGTTATGGAGATGGAAATTTTAAACACACGTGCACCAAATGCGGAAGAACCATCACGAGAGAGTTTCTCGAGGCAGCCAAATTTGTTAAAGACTCACAGAGGCTTCTCTCCCATGGCCGCCCAATGCCTGGTACGATATTAGAAAACGAAACGGGACTACCGCGAGAGGTTCGTGACGCTCGCCAGCAAGAGCGAACATTCCCAAACAGAATTATCAGATTCCGTCTTCGCAGCGAGCTACTGCTATTAATTGACCCTCGTAGAAAACCAGCACCAACGATGAGCGATGTCCGCGTCCTCATTGAGCGCACATTAAGCAACAACAGCGCTGTTAAGCAAATAGAGGGTGTTACAGGGCGTGACTTAGCCAAACGCTATCGTCTCGGCATAGGTGCCAAAGCACACACCCGAAAAGTGATGTCGCGGTACTGCGGGAACTCTTCCCTGTTCGCTCTTGATCTTTGCGGCGCCGTTCTTCGCCAGAGCATATTTGTAGAAAAGATGAACAAGGTATGTCTATGATATTTTGAAGGTCATATTTTTCACGCAAAGTCACAGGCTTACACTACCTATAGATTGACTGGCTCCACAGCCCAACGGCTCGGGATACGATGTCACGACTACTGAGGAAATACAAACGCTTCGTAGATATCATGGCCCGCAATCCTTTGAAAACAGTGGTCCCGACCCTCGACGTCGACTTGGCATGGCACACACATCAGCTCAGCCCTTTTATGTATACCAGGTCTATGTATATAAAGACCCGCCGTCTGATTGATCACGACGACAAGATTGACGAAGACAAGCTATCTACGGCTTTCGAGTGGACAAGCAAGGTGTATCAGGAAACCTACGGCGAGGTTTACTCGGAGTGTACGTGCTGGTACTGCGAGTCGATCCGCGCTTCTCATGTGTCCTCCCTCGGAAGTAAGCTACACATATCGAGAAACGAGAAGGGTAAGTCCATCCTCCTCACTAAAAACTGACATAGCTACCCTGTATATAATAAAATCATTTATTTCCAAGCTGACTTCCCCCTTAGTCTCCGAAACCTTCCACAAATCCGGCAAAGCCGCGCTCTGTCCCCCCGACAGCAGCGCGCACATTTCCGCACACAACGCCGTTAAATTCACCGACGTAAACGCCAGTCGCGAAGTCGTGCGTCGTCGCTTACACGAGACGCACCAGCAGCACCTCAACCGCAACTACGAGCGTGCCCAGAAACGTGCCCATAGAAAGGGCCGCGAGCTCCCACCCCGAGAGGAGTATTACCATTCTTACTGGGGATACCCCTATATGATGTACGGCCCATACCTATATCCCATGTACTTCACACCCGGATGCTACCCTACCGGTGCCCCCGGCGAGGCTGTTGCTGGACAGGGTGCCCAAGGGGGATGTGCGGCAGGAGCCTGTGGGCAAGGGGGTGGGGCGTGTGGTGGAAGTGGAGGGTGTGGAGGGTGCGGAGGTGGTGGTGGCGTAAGTTCTTGTCTGTCTCCTCCTACTACTCAAACCTATGACCGGATACTAATACCACACTTTCTAGTGCGGCTCCTCGGGCGCGGCCTGTGGCGGCCTCGGTGGTAGCTGCGGAGGTGGCGGCGGCGGCTGTGGCGGAGGTGGAGGTGGAGGAGGTTGTGGTGGCGGCGGAGGGGGATGTTAAACGAGACGCCGATATGTCTATTCTGCCTGATGTTTGTTTTTTCTATTCTAGATTGGAAAATGATGTGTTAAGTACCGAGGTAGCTAGTTGGAGTTAGGTGATGGGTGTTTTGTGTTTCCTAGCTATGGATCATGTTTGAGATACCTAGGATATATGGATGGGATGACTGTGTGAAACAGTGGACTGGGAAAGACTATAGTGATGTTTTTGTTTAAGTTAATAAACCTACGCCATATGATGAGTTTAGATAGATATATGCTCTTATTATTGTAATTGTGTGGCTCGTTACCTTGCCGGTTTTTATGTTTTATCTCTTGTAGTGGTTTAATAGGGGTAATAGGGGTTGTTTACGTAAGCATATATTAGGATTACATAGTGGCATATGCGGAGTTCAGGAGGTCAGAGGCATGCTTTGGTGTAATGCGCTTGGCGTTATAAGCCATAACCGTACGCGTGGATGGCAATGGCGACTTGTTTGGCGTCCTTCGAAATCACCGGGGCTCCGGACTAGCCCGGTAAGAATGGTTAACCCCTCATCCAATGGTTGTGTTACGAAGGGTTCTAGAGCCTACGGCCGAAGGTAGAGATACGACACTTCAGCATATGTGGCTTATCCATGGGTTATTCGAGGTTATACTGAGTATCCTTCAATTGATACCTAGTCTAAAACGTCAACTGGTGCTGCTATAACAGATTTTACAACAACCAGGGAAAGGAAGGGATATAGGTCTCAGTAACAACATAAAACACCACGTACGACCATAGGATTTGGAAAATTCGGGATCCCGTCCGCTCTCCCCTAGACAAGCCAAATACCGCCGGACTAGTAGTTGGGTCGGTGACGACCAGCGAATCCCTGGTGTTGTACGTTTTATTTTTGTATTTTTGCGTTTAATCCCTCCATTCCAGTTTTTGTTATTTATTGTGAGAAAGTAGACTCTCACGCTGAAGAATCTAACCTGTATTGGGTTCCTAAGGTATTTGGGTTAGTAGTGACTACGCCACGGGTCAGGGGTATTGGCTTAGATCATTGCTGAGGTCTCGATACATTATATTGATTACTTGAAATTATCCTACGAATTCCCTACCCGATATCTCTCCCTAAAAACCCATTCCCGTATGATATCTCTCCCTAAAAACCCATTCCCGTATGGTATCTGTTAATGCCCTGCCAAATGTCCGTTTTCGCGCAGCTGCTCCATCTGGGCTTCCATCCGAGCTAGAGCTTCATCAATCTTTTGAATTAACTTTTGAATTGACTCAGCAAGGCGGCTGGAATCGTCGGGATTGCCAGCCGTCGTCTCCACCACACTACTGTCAACTAAGGTGTTATTCTCCGGGGCGGGTACAGGGAGGAGAGGAGTGCTGTGGTTATTTTGGAACAATAAAGCAACAGGAGGAGGCGGAGGATTGGCATTGGCATGGGCTACCGCACGTTCCGAAGTTTCCCGATAGAATTGACGCTGTTCATCCAGTGTGGGCTCTTCGCCGAAAAGGTGGTTGAAGGTGCTGCGGATGTTGTGAATTTGGTTGGCGGTGCCGGGGATGTCGTAAATTGGATCCATTTTGAATGAAAGCTTTAGAAGCTAACGTGGTAAATATAGGATAGCTAGAAATTGTATAGAGTTTGATGTGTTCGTGTGTGTGTGTGTGTGTGTATGGGTATGCTGATAGATTTTCCGTTGAGATGTCTTTATGAGTGCTCTGTGGAAACCTGGTAGATAGAAAGGAAATATGGCACCTCGAAAAATTCGGGGATGGGCAAGGTCTTATATGGGCTTTCTCAGTCTCTTCAGCGAGAATGGACGGGTTAGCAATAGTAAGGTTTAGCATCTTACGTGTACGATGTGGCGGGCTTTCATAAGATTAGAGACATAACGGTGATTTGACTAGAATAACCTGATATCTTGGCACTCACTGTGTATTTCGAAAGTATATCTGGTTAGTTTGGCGTTGCTTGGACGTGAAACTTCTTGTTAGCTTGCTTACCCCGACCACCCAGCATAATAGCGGCCTAAATAGTGTCAAACGAGTCGTCAACGTAGAATAGAAGTTACTTGGGCATTTAGGTGGAGATCGGTGCTCAACTCGTTCGGTTCAAGGTGTGGGAGAACATCCATACGACAAGATCAATGCCATCAGACCCATAGAGTTCGGGTTAATATAAGCAATATAGGATAATGTGTTTATGTGTCTACGTAATAATGGTTATTCTCAAACGAATCGACTAAGCCACTCGCTATCAGAATCTTATACATCGTGAAACCAGAAAGTATGTTTCGAGCCAACGATAACTATATGCAAGTAACTCCAGCCACAAAAGTAATATTTCAAGCTATATAATGTGAAGACGAATAGGAAGCTTCGGACTACAGAAAGCTCACCTGGCCGTCACCTAGCATGGAGAATTGTCAGGCTTGCCAAATTAAAAATATCTTACAATTGACTCTACGAATAGGTTGAGAAAATCTCAGTTATGTCCTCGGGTGTGGGCGTGCTGTATAGTGCCATGTACTCGATTCGAGGGTCTGAGCAATTATCTCTACGCCCTCGCTAGTACGGTAAATAAACGTTTCTAGTATGTCCATAAAGTAGTTGCCGGTGAAACATCGTACGATAAATCTCTTATATTCACTTATTGATTTCCAATTGATCTCAAATTCCGAGGACGCCAGGCCTCGCACCAGCGTTTGATATAGGCCACCAAGTACTTATTTACTTCGTGAAAGTTCCCCTGAAAATTACCTGAGGGGTTTAGACAAGGTGGTGAAGACCACCAACATTTACCATCATAGCGGAGATGTATAATAGGTAAGTATCTATCACATGTAGTTCGAGCATTTGTCGTATTCGATTATTGGTGGTGGTGTAAAGCGTACAGACGTTAGGCGAGTTCGGCCGCCCGTCCAATGGTTGAATTAAAGTTAGCGCGATCTATGGGGGTGTTTAAAAGAGAGAATGTTATAAATTAAGATTTTAACGGTAGAAAATTCAATTTGAAAAGTTTTTAAGCTCGAGCCACTCTTTTTCGCTATGGCCCTACCACCTGCCCAACACCTGTGTGGCTTTGATCACCTCTGTCGTCATTAGTTCGCCACCTGCCCGTCGTCTGCCTCTTCGAACTTTCCTTTTTTCTTGACGTTGGTGTGGCTTGGGCACCTATTAGCCCCGAGAAGAAAAATGATAAAGTACGTATTTGTATTTTAATTCACCCTCCCAACTTGTTTGATTGGGTATGTAGGTACCTAGGTAAAGAGCTATTTTGATATTTAATCGACTTCCAGTATGATCATACTTGTTCGGCAATGTATAAGGCGGTCTTTAAATTATAGGTAGTACAGCTCGTACTTAGTTCCTAAATTGACACTATCATACACTCAGGTCTCTTGCACCTTAAAATGAATCGTCGTATTTTTACGTGAAATCTTTTTAGCACAATATTATTCACCTTTTTTAGCATGGGTCTCGTACGTGGCATAGGCCCGATTAGATGCCCCTAGCAGACGTCATCAACAATATTTAAAAGGCTATTGTTTCGTGATGTATCAGTATTTTTAAGGTAATTTAACGACGACAAGGCATAACTTTATATGCCTAAGGTTTACTTTGGGATATTGTTTAGGATATATAGGTATAGGATATTGTGTTGAATGCGAGTAAACACTTCCTATTTGGGATACATGCCTTGGTACCTTATAGATAATTTTCCTGCCTTATAAAAAGCAGTAAAAGGTAAAAGGAAACGGTTTACAATATGTATAATTTTAAGGCTTCTTTATTACTTAGGTTTCGAAGGTATAGGAAATATGATTTAGCCGTATAATAGCAGTAAACTATCGTAAAGGTGCCTTCCGGTTTCATAAAGGGTAGGTTATGTTAATATTGTACTATAGGCAAGCTAAAGAAGGTTTAACTATGCTGGAAGCCACTTGGAAACGTTGTGTATGTGGTTTTGTTATTGTGTGTTTAAGATTAAGTGATTCTAAGGGTATACCGAGTGTAGTTAAAGACGACTAAAGACAACTAAGTACAAGAGGGATATAAGATGGGCTAGGATAAGTTACGATAACCTCGTTTGGTCCTGTTTCGCTGGGTCTGGGTTATTCCCAACGAGGGAGTTTGGCCGTGTGTGGTGGGACTACGGAATTACTACCAGCTATACTAATAATTACTGGGCCTTGCCCAGTAATACTAAACTTTACTCAATTAACATCGTTTACACCCCTCAGTCGCTAATATATAATAGAAATAAAAATAGTATAGAAATATGGTGCGGTGTAAACATTAGGCTTTTGTGTTGCCCGGGGGGTAACCTCTAGTATTCAATAATTATTTCAAACCTAGTCATTATACATAAGATATATCAATCCTTAAAGGTGGCAATATCATTAGGTAATGTCAGCCAAGTAAAAGTTATCTTGTTTCTTGACATATACATCGCCAACATTATGTCCATACCCAAGACGATTTCTGACGCCCTATGAAATACCGCCCGCCCCTCTCCGATAATGAATGTAGTCATAAGTACACCAAAGCTACAGGCACGCATTCCTAGTCCACCAAAGACTTCCTTTCCCCGAAATTAATTTACCATATCCCAGTCCTAGTTAAACTAAATAGTAACTTCACAACAAGAAATTTGCTAGGGGATTCAAGGTTAGCGATTAGAAGTTTAATAAAGAACAAGAGCGTTGAAATATGTGTTATGGGTTCATATATTCAAAACGCCGGCACCTTACATAAAAAGGGAGAGAAAGGGGATAAGAAAAAAGGAGGCTTATATATGACCAAATTACTCACCATCTTGCGACAAAATATGCGGCCCAGAACCACCAGAGAGCACCATGCATCCATGAAGCAGACGGGGTAAAAGGAGTGCAGAATATATACACACATATGGCGAAAATGCCCGCCAGTTGAGGTTGAGTAGGACTGGCGGTTGCGTGTTGGTCTTCGGGCGTTATTTCAATGAAATTATCAATGGCCACCACAAAGAATGAAAACATAATAAATAGAAAATATAGGGCGCCTAGATCCTTTCTATCACGGGGCGTTTGAGCGATAGAATCGAGGTCGCGTAGAAGACGGAGCGTCGAGGCCACGATAAGTACTATGAGAAAGAACCAGCGCCGTGAGTTTGAGAATTGTCCGGGGGCCATGGGGGAATAATTTGTCACGGCAGATCTCCTGGAAGGGATTTGGTTCTTGAGTGTGTAGTAAGTCCTCCTGCTGCGATAACGCCGAGAGTCTGCCATGTTTCTCGTTGTTGAGGGTGTAGTTGGAGTTTGATGACTGGATACCTGAGTAGGAATTTTGAGGATACTAAGGGCACTGGGTATAGATATTTGTAGAAGCGGCTTGTGACTGATGGTGGGCGATGGCAGGTCTTAATACTTATATTTATACCATGAGCTGAGAGTAGCTTTGAACTTTTTTCTTTTGGAACAATTAAAGTAAGAGTACGATGACTATGAAAAAGACATTTGCTAGCGACTAAGAAATAGAAACTCAATCCAGAGTCACCACAACCCTAATAGAGAACCACGTTGCTATAACCCCAGAATCGGCCCGTTTTAGAAGTATAAAAGCTATGAAGAGAAAATTGAGCGGTTTCACGATTAGCCTAGGTGATAACTTTCGCCAAACCGCGAGTTAATTCAATCCATTCCATTGTACCTACCAAGGTTGGGGCTAAAGTCTTGGACATCTGAGCTTGAAAAAGCCAAGTGTAAGTATCAGAGACCGCACGGTCTTGGCCAGGCTACAAGTGGATAGTATTGCTCTGAGTGCAGCCGTAAGCTACTTGAATTCAGCGAAAGGCGATTTTCAGCTTGGCGTGTGGGTGATACAGTATTAATAAGTCAAGAGACGGGGGAAAATATTGAAATCTATAATCTTTTAGTACTAGAAAGCCTCGAATCGCGCGTATAGACGAACTTCGTATTCGTGGAAGCTAGTCGGACATATCATCTCTTGTAAACTCAGGCATAACTACAGGTAGAAAGGTAATCCGATATATGTCATGTGTTAGAGACGGTTGAAAAGGCCCGAGCCTCGATTTACACTATTTTAGGCTCAGTTATAGGTACCTCATTCTGCATTTACAGTACGCCCCCTGTAATAATGTTATTCAGCGGACCCCTAGAGCTACTTCGCCGAGATCCTGAAGCATATATCTATTGCCGCCCTGGGAGGTCGTTATAGTTTTCTGAAAACGTTGTTTCGGAATATTCTATGCTATAAAACCCTGGTATAGTAGTTGAGATGCTTTAAAGGGCGTTGTTCTATTCAGAATTCGAAGCCCTGTTTTGTATCGTGCACGTCCGAAAAGGTAACATTATTTCAGGGGGGTGAACTGTACATAGTTTCCTCAACGAAATCAGTTGATCTAAGTTACTAATACCACTCCCCTGTAAACTCGATAGATAGCTACATCAAATAGCTAACGAGGTAGTATGGAATGACAATCAAATGTAACAAGGTTGCCTAGCCGTAATCCGTGGGCAATGATAAGTGAGGTATGCGGAACACATGCCGAGCACTCCTAGGTATAGGTAAGCGAGATACTTCTATTTTTATCCTCGGAGAGGAAATGATTTTCGAAAAGCTGCCCGGCGTACCATCAGGCAATGTAGGGTTGAATCCATGCGCGGATGAATGTGCGGTCAAGCGTAACAGTACTTGAGGGAGGATACTGGAAAAATAGAGATTACACATTTTGCCAAATCCATAGATGTAGGACTTACTGACAACACACCAGGCAACTTACTCCTGGAATTAGGTTACGGCTTGGCTTTTTTTCTTTTTCTGTTACCCCGAGGCAATTATCTGCAGGCATGCGGCGGAGATAATGTCGCACTGCAGTCCTGCATCCCGGACCGTGGGCACGGGACAATGGGTAACCCAGTTGTCGGGATTTGGAGGACAGGGCTATTCGTTACTACTATAGTAGGTACACCTTTCTATTTGCAATCAGGCACTAGATATCGTGTCCTGTCCGAGAGTAATGTTGAGCATCGTCTACCGTATGTTTTTGAAACTTAATATGACATATCACTTTTTCAAATTTGGCGCCGAAGAAAAAAAAAATCGAGGCGAGAAAAGGCAACACGCCTCTGGCTATTCACCGTGTGCCACGACGAGCGTTGGTTACACAGCCTGACCGTGAAACGAGTTCATGCATGACCGCGCTGCCAATTTCACATATATTTGCATGATGTGGAGATGGAGAGACGCTGCGCGCCGTATCATTCTCTTTTGCCTAACATCGTGATGGTGTCACCGCTCTTTGCGCCATCTGTAGCGAATACTGGGGCGTCGGCAGCGCTCGGAAGTATGTCGCGTAGGGACTGAGTGGTTACTACGGCGCAGTGACAGGATCCAGATCATCGGGTCTCAGTACCGGCCATTTGGTTCGCACCTCATGTCGCTAACGCGAGGCCTGCATATTATTGAGAGGCGTGATTGGGTGCTTGGACACTATCCTTGTAGTAATATTTATGCAATGAGACCGGGGTATTCTGCCGTGACCAACAGGATGAGTTCCCCCGGGAGCCTTTCCGTACCGCTGGGTCTCCGCGGAGAGGCAACGACTAAATAATGTCCCACCTATTCCCAAGAGATTGGGTCGCGGCTTAAGCTTTTGATCAGCATCTAGCACCATGGGGGTCTTCGAGCCGCATTCTAAGTTGAAGATTACCCTTCGGACTTATATACTGTTAAATATTCTAGAAGTATTAAAAGGGCGCTCAAAGTCGCGTTTAGTTAGGATGCTTCGACATAGCTTCATTCAACTACGCTTATATATCAATCAATTCAATGAATCTCTTATGAAAAATGACCGTGGCAGAGTTCGATGATATTGAGTACGAGGGGATCGGAGGAGATAGCCACATCGACGTACGAAGCGAGCGATGCTTCCGTGACCATTCCCCCGGTGACACCGTCATCAGCTTGAGTGATGATGGACAAGCGCTGTAAGACATAATCTGTACTTTCACTATTATTAACTCGTTAAAATTCCCGGCTGACTTCTATGGTAGTTACACTTATCCTATCCCTTCCTTTCACGCCTTATCTCAGAGTCACCCAAGGCCAGACCTGAGTTCTCAGCAAACGCAATCTCATAGGAACTATAACGGTGTCACCGAGACCGAAAGCCCGGGCGGTCCAAGGATATTATGCTATGATACCCTCATCTCTATACAACAACATGAGCAGCCAGGCTCGGTACGCGGACTATCGCCACTAACAAGATATCGGCGTGACACACAGGGGCACGAGAGGCTCGCTCTAGGAATGAAAGCCGAAGACCTTGGATCACATCTTGATCTAGAGAGCCCTCCACCATGTTCCAAGAAAGCGAACGGAGTTTTGAAATGTAGCAAACCTTCAATAATATCATCGTTACACCTAAGCCCAGCATCACACCAAACTCCAAGCTCGAGCCCAATTCCGTCCATGGATCCCGAAACTTCGTCGGCCGCCGAGCAACTTCGCGAACTGTTAAATGTGATCGAGACCCCAGGGTGGGATGAAGATGTATCTCCAGAAGAGCAAGCCGAGTATCTACTGAGAACGTATGTCTACCCTTCTTCCCTCCCTGAAACCCTTTCTTTATCCAACTTAGCCAACGACGCAAAGAAATTAGCTAAGATGCCGTGTCAAGTACGAAGCTGAAGCGACGGGTCCAGTCTGAGACGAACCCGAGAGAGATAAAGCCGCCCAAGGTTCGCAAGCGGAGTCGACGGACTAGCAAAGACCGGCAGTCATCGTCAACCTGAGGAATAGAGGTGGTCAGTATTGTAGTCCGAGAAATATGATTATAGAATTTTTTGATAATTGGAAGATGACTTGAGACACTTAAGGGTGAAAATACTTTTACTTTTGGTTATGAGTTCCCTCGATGCTTTTCATTAAACACTTGTGTGAGACGTCTATCAATAACTCTTGCCATTGTAGTCGTCGTTGTCTTCACCATTTAGATAACTAGTTCGCCTCAACTACCTTATTCTCCAAAAGGTATGACCTCCCAAATTCGTAGCCATCATAATAGCAATTACGACGATGATGATGATCATCACCATCGACCCAAGACCCCGGAACACGGATAGGTGGGTCCTCGACCAGTTTCCAGAACTCGCCAACATAATCATCTATGGGCCGGCAAAAATAGAATTCCCAATCTTCAGGGTTTGGGCCAAATTGGAAGTCGACGAGATGGCTTTCATCATAGTAATCAATGGCAGTACTATAATTCTTTTCGACGAAAATCTCGTGTTCACGTCGTCCATAGGCTTCTAGGTCAACACCAGCCTGCTTCAGTGCCTCTAGCCACCCCCTCGCCAGTTTAGAAATAGGATATGATTGTGTCGAGGTCCGAATGACACAATAAGCACACCTTATTCCCTGAAGCATGTTTACCATGGCTGTACCCCTAGTCTCAAGCGGGTATTCTTCACATGAACTGAACGCATGTATGTCAGGAGTCTCCTTAATTATGTCGACTGCAAATGCGAAACAGCCACGAAAACCCGCATCCGAGTAATTTATTTCAATCGGCATAGGGAATGCTGGACAACCCGGGAGTGAAGTAACTGTAATGAGCCCTAATTTGAAAGCGACTTCGGTAATAATCGAATGGAAGTCTGGACAGGAACGAATGGCTTGGGGATTGGTACTCCACTCCGGCTCAAGAATTAATTTGGCTACTTCAATGCTTGCTAAAGACCTTAGGGATATCTTGGCTTGCTTTAGTCGCGAACGGAGTGAAGTACTTCGATGAGACGGACATAGATATGGGAGCACTGCCAGGTAAACCTCTGGGTCTAAAAAGGGGGAACAAGTGCATGTAGAAGACGGATCGTGAACAGAGTCATCATATTCGGGAACCTCGGGCTCCCCGAAAATAGGTCTGATAAGGGACGCGTCCGAAGTAACCTCTTTAATAAAGGAAGATGTCCCTGGGCTCATATTAGAGAGTATGATATCAGAGAGTATGATAAAGGCATACATATTACTGTCTGCAGTCAAATTCTCTGTATTATTACTTAGGTTAATCCTAATCAGATACTCCACTGCTTCAACGTTTTGTCCTAAAAGTGCGGACTGACAAAATCGAAAAGATTAGCGTTGGAAGCCATTCGAATTCATATCTCTTACATGGAGTAAAGTCCATCCATTACTACTATAGTCGTATGGAGATGCCAACCCTACGTCAAAGAGCCTCTGAATATCCTGGGGGGATCCGGACTGTACTAGCGAGAAAATTTCACTATCCCACGGAATGCACCTGTAGGACCTCAGGTTCCATTGCCAAGCTCCATTCGCCCTAATGCTATGTAGTTCCCATGATCGATATGAGAACCATGCTGGTGCTTGGAATAGAATTCTGCTGCCTGTCGCGAAAGACTCGATACAAACTCTGCCAAAATAGTTAGGACGCGTCCGTCTTGTTCTATATATCCAGCGAGGTTTCGTAGATACGTCGCCGGTATCTTGTTGCTCATGGTGTAACCTTGAAACCGTCTGCACCTCCGCCTTGGATGCATAATCGGGTGCTTGTTGAGGCTCATATTGATTTCTACGGAAGGTAAGGGTGGTGAATTTCTGGATGATGATATCAGGTTGCACCTGGGTGAGCGCGCTGAAAGGTGTTTAGCCACGCTATAGGACATCTACATGACGCGCTACTTACACGAGATAGGACTGCTGAGCTAATGTCAACATTCGGACAGCCTTTTCAAGCCGTCTTTCTAGCTTCTTGATGGAATCCTTCTGAAGTAGGACCTTGACTGCTTTTATCTTCCTCCAACCCTTTTTGGCACTACTGATTTCGAGATTTAACTCCTCAACCATTGCAGTTAGGTTCTCGAGAGCCTTGCGACAATATCTGGATGTTGACTTGGAAGCTAGGTCATCCCAGAGAATCGACGGTAGTTCGACCTTATTGAAACCATTTTCGACTTCCCATAAGACGGGATCTAGACAGTCAAGCTGATCCATGAGGTCAGTAATATCATCAGGGACGTCTTTTACTTCGTCCCAAAGTTGCTTCAGTTTAACCGCTGTGCCGCCAACCTGAATAGCGATCTGCGCAACGGCAATACCGTTGGCGGCAACCCCAAGGGCTTCAGCCATGAATACCTAATTTAGGTCAGCAATGAAAGTGTTGAATATGGAGAAATGCTATAGCAAAAATGAACATTATCAGTTTAGAGAGAATTATTGAGATTGTCTCAGAGATGTGACCTGGGTTTATGACGTGGAAATCTGAAATACACTGCCTCAAGGCTTTTTTCCTCAGCTCTTAAAACGCGTATTCTTCAGCTCTTGTAACGCGCCAACAGGAGGGTGAAAAATGTAATATTAAATGGATTACGGGGAAACAACAGCTGCATTGAAAATATGATAGGCTCTCCATAACCACGTAGCAGCCTATTAAACATAGCACATTGTCCATTTAAATCTGATTGACCGAAGCACGTAGACTATTGAGATATTAGACCAAAGTTCAGTTCAGTCTGACTTCAGTTGAAGAATGTCTTTAAGAGATATGGATAGGTGCATTATTATGCATTTATAAAGGTATTCATTTGAGAAGGATACTTGCATTTATCGCAAAGATACCTAAGTACTTGGACATTAGGTAATTAAATCTCCATCATCCAGGGCTTAATTGATTAATTCATTAACTCGTCATCACTAAATCAAACCCTCAAACCCTCAAACCACCAAACAACCAACTCTGACCCATGACCTTCCTCATGCGCCCGCTGCCCACGCAGCAAGCAGCACAACTACAATGCTGCCTCAGAACCGGCGCCTACGCCATCTTCAAGGCATCTACCTCCGGAACCTGAGCTTTACCCGACCCCACGGTAGGGCTGCCGACGATCTCGAGGCCGACCTCCCTTCCACCAAGCTCCAGCCTCTTCACGATGGAACCCCCCAGCTTCACCACTCCAAGTCCTCCGGGAGTCTACTACCCCGGCCAGCCAATTTCCGACGACGCAGCACGACGCTCGCTAATATCAGCCCTGTCACGCGTCAGAAGCAGTTGGAATACACCGTCGAGAGTAGAGCTGCCGATGTGTTTTTCTCCCTGCACTGCCACGATGGCGAAGAACCCGTTTATATTAGCGAAGTAGGCGAGCGTGCGATGAACTTCAATTTCCGATTTTTCGACCTGTCGCAAGCTGGACCGACAGTCACAAGGAGACATCAATTCATAATAAAGATATGGGCCAAGAAGCAGCAATCGTGGGGTTTGCTCTTGACTGAAAACGTCGATCTGCGTTCCCTGAACTACCTCGGGACCCTACGAAACCACCAATTCCCCCCCAACTGCCTCGTCTTCCAACTCCTCGATGGCCCGTACTCCTTCGAGCTCTCGAGCCAGACTCCCGAGCCGAAACAGGCCCCTCCTCTACCCACCTCTTCCTACAATGCGCTCATGAAACTCTCCAACCTCGATAATTCCATCCAAGACGCCCTAGCTACGCGCGAAGCCCTCACCGCGCAAATAAACTCACTTCTCGAGCGCTCGCCTCCAGACGCCGTTCCCAAAACCGAAGACGCAGCCCAGCTCGCCTCGAAATACGTAGCCTCCCAGGTCCGCATTCTCCGCGCAGCTCAAGCCCGGAAAGCCGATCTCCAAGCCTCGATCGAAGCTCGTCGTGCCGCCATCCGCGAAGGCCGCGCCGCGCAGGATAGAGCCGCCGAGGACGTCAAGCACGCGCAAGCTAAACTCCCCGCCTCTCTCGCCCCCCTATCTTCCACGCGGGAAAGCATCCACGGCCAACGCCGACGTATATGCGAGGACCTAGCACGGATCTTCCCCATTGTCCCCGTCCCCTCCGGCGAGCCCCTTTCTTTCAGCATCTGCGGCGTCGCCCTACCCAACACAGACTACGACCCGACTTCATCCTCCTCGACGGAGGACTCCATGGCCGCGGGGCTGGGGTACGTAGCGCAGCTAGCGCACCTGCTGCAGTTTTACCTTTCCGTGCCATTACCATACACGCTGTCCCTCTTCGGCTCCCGCAGCAGCATCCGCGACGATATCTCGCTACTCCCAGATTCCCAGCGCGAATTCCCGCTATTCCTGCGCGGCGGCGTTACCGGCCAGTACCGCTTCGACTACGCGTGGTTTCTACTCAACAAAGACGTCGAGACCCTGTGCGCAGCGGTTGGGCTGAAAGTCGTGGATATACGGCATACGCTGCCAAATCTGAAGTACTTGCTTTACGTATGCAGCGCGGGCCGCGACGAGGTGCCTGAGCGGAAACGCGGTGGGGTACGGGGTCTATGGGCGGGACGGATGAAGACTAAGGGAGGAAGACTGACGGCGGATGACGGTGCCAGTGTAAGTACGGCTGGCAGTCGCCCCGGAAGCGCGGATAGCGAGGCGATAGGGGGCTCTAAGCCGAGGGAGCAGTTGATGGGGCGGGCAGCCAGTAGAGAAGAAAATAGCAGTAGTGTGGACGGGAATGGGATACGCTCGGGAAGTAGTACTATTGGACTACCGTTTGATGAGAGTGCGAAGCTTAGTTTGAGGACGAAGGGAATGAGGGAGAATATTGGGGCTCACGCTTGATAGTGAGAGCTTGAAGTAAGGCGAGGTGAGAAGAGATGATACGAGGAGAAAGGAGAGAGGTGCGAAAATTAGATACCCCTTGAAAAGTTGAAATAAGAAAAGAAAACGAATAGGAGGAGATAAGAGTAGGAATAGGAAAAAGATAGAAGAGGTAATTTAGGCGTAGTAATGTATATAACCCCCAGGGGCAAACGTTTGTATTACATCCGTATATCCATGGCCCCTTTTCTTGGGTTATGCTATGAGAGTATTCGCGTGAGTGGCTTTTTTAATACAAACGACCAAATCATCTTCGATTCGCACACTACTTCCCTATCTAGACGTACAAGCTGTCACTTCTCCGTCCGCTCTCTTCCTCCGGGGTATAAACGAACCGCGGTCTCCCCTCTTCTCATGCTACCACCTACCACCCCCACACCCCTTAATGCAAATGCTATGCCATATCAATGCAACAACCATTCCGCTCCCACCAACTAAGTAGTTTCTCTCCGTAGGTACATACCAGCTTACCTATGTACATATATACACACCAGACAAACGAACAAACAAACAAACATCCCTACCTAGGTACCTAACCTATACTTAATCCCCATCACCGCCCCGCCTCCGGCGGTCCCGCAAACTTAACACTCTTCCTTCGTTCCGGACCGCTCCCGCTCCCAACCAAACTAGCGCGTCCGGGGCTAGAACTGAGGATCCCCGCAAATATCCCCCCGTTACTCCCACCACTTGCACTGCCTCCGCCTCCGTTGGCACCAACAACCTCAAGCGTAGAAAGCGCCTCCCGCACGCTCTCCACCGCTCTGCTCTGCGGGACCTCGATCGCGTCACCGCGGATAGCATTGGATGGTGTAGTCGAGGCGTTGGTAGTGCTGCCTTTGCGCTGCCTGGCCCCGCCACGTTTAAGTCCGGTGCCGGAACCAGCACTGATGGAATTCCGGGTTTGTTCGCGCACCACCCGGCCTAGTTCTTCTGTGCGGGCGGCACTGCTCTCGTTACGCCAACGGCCGGGAAGGCAGGCGTGCCCGCAGCCGTCGAAGGGGCAGCAACCGTCGCTGTTTGTTTCGGGGAAGGCACCGTCGAACGGGGAGGTGGAAGAAATTGGGGGAGAGGATATTTCTTTGGGCACGATTGGTGAATGCCAGTCCTGTAAGCAGTTTGCATGGCCGCCGTGAGAGCAGCCAGGGCAATACCACCATGTCGAGAGTATAGGTTCGTCGGCCGGACGAGAAGGAATTATTACCAAGCCTTCCGAAATCGTTACTGGTGGAAGCGGGTCTGCTGTTGCGTCTCGATGCCCGCAGACTGCACAAGGCGCCATCACGGCGCGACAACGCTCGCACTTCCATATACCAGGACCATCCGTATTAGAGCGGTCGATTTCACGCGGCTTATGGCATTGCGAGCACGTGAATGCAGCTGAAACGCGATCCTGCGCCGGAGTAAAGACCGAAGTATAGTTCTCGCCCCATGTCGGAAGACCATCAGGCCATCCCTGGACGCAAAGGTTGCGTAGAAGTGAGGCTTCGACGAATAGCTTCATACCCATAAGGCGTTTGTGATACTGTCTTAGAATGGCGGCGGCTTGGTGACAATCGATGACATCGTCGGGTACGAGAGGTTTCAAGAGGAGGATCATAGCGGATGCGTTAAGAGCGGAAAGTCTCGACTCGAAGGCCAGAGCACGCGATAGGACATCGTATGGGTTAATAGGCGGGATAGGTAATTTCGAGTTTACCTCGTCTGCGATTGGATGTGGATAAGGGGGGTCACCCGGCCATGGGAGGAAGTCGGTCTCAGTGACTTGAGATGATGGGTGGTCCTCAGGCTGGTCTATCATAGAACGCTCTCGAGCAAGTCTTGTTTCTAAGACCAGTCTAGTTG
Source organism: Daldinia vernicosa (assembly GCF_022497035.1). Classification (NCBI taxonomy): domain Eukaryota; kingdom Fungi; phylum Ascomycota; class Sordariomycetes; order Xylariales; family Hypoxylaceae; genus Daldinia; species Daldinia vernicosa. The sequence continues at coordinate 24,724 of NW_025954013.1, read as the reverse complement.
CATATTTCGAGGAATTGCTATTCATTTCCGGGGACGGATCACTATCCATCGTGTCCGTAGTCGTCTGTGATATTTTAATGTCATCTGTGAGATCAGAATCTTGCTGCTCTATTGAATGTCGTGTTAGACGTCTCACGCTTCCAGGGGACTCCTCGATCGGTCTACCTCTGATTCTGCTTCCAAATTCCCCATCTCCCTCTCCTAAGCTCCCGCTCATTTGTTCCGCCCTCCGGGAGGTACGCGCACTACTATTAGGTGAACCTGTAAGAGTAGATGGTTGTCTACTGGCATCCGATAACATAAATATTTGTGTGTAGCTCTCGTCCGAATCGTGTCTAATAGGCCTTCGTCGTACGTTTGGTGAAGATGGTTCTGCGCAGTCAAGACTTAATGGCTCCCTCTTTTTCGGAACATCGATCACGTTTATGATATTCTCGATAGCGTCCATATCGTAGAAATCATATCCTTCCGTGCTAGACATCTGGCTATCTTGGCTAAAGGTCGAAAGAGTAGTAGAATTAAGTCTCTTCCGCGGACCAGAACCCTCTGGGAGGACGGAAGGTGGTAGGTTGAAGCTCCCCATTTCTAAAACTGGGGTCAACAACCTCCCCGCGGCATATTCATGACTATTGTTAACATTTTCTTTAACAGGCCGGGCTAAGGGTGTCGCGACATTGGATTCGCTATACATCTCTTCCGTGAGTAACGACTTCGCCAAGGGATGACGGCCCTCGAGAGACGACACGGACGGTGGCTTTCTCGGGGCGTCTTCCCCATCGACTCTTATTCGTGGGGACGCATCCGCCTTCGAGAATGCCAACTTAATATCCGAGGCGTCTTTATCGGCTTCTATCAGTGACTTCTCACGGCGCACTTGGCGCTGTTTTAAGTGGTATTGAGACCTGCGGGTCAGGAGTAGGCCGATGGCGTAAGATAATATTCGCCACGTCTGCGCGAGTCGAAATTGACTGACGCCCTCGGAAGCTCGTGCATACCTTTCGATGATTCCAGCAACCCTTTCGTTCAGGGGTCGACCCCCTTCGGTATACGGAAGATCTTGCTTGAGAATCTCAAGGTATTGCCGAGATAGATAACTATACACATGCATTTTGGGGGCTGCAGGTATTTGACCAATTGCCATGATTTGGTGTGGCTTGAACGAACCCGTTATCTTCATCGCTTGATCTAGTGGGATGACTTGGCCCTCCACACCAGGACCAGACGGGGGTGTTGTACTTAGAGTATTAGCTACTTTATTGTTTCCTCGGCGCTTGTCGGCCGCATTCCGCCTCGTCCCGAGAAAGCTACCGATTACATCTTCCTCCGAGTCACTACGACTAATGCTGAGCACCTGCCCAGTAGGACTAGAGCTGTAAGGCGACGTAGGCAACCCCTGATGCGAAATTACTGCTGGACGTGGCCGAGGCAGATGTACTCTCTCCTCGAGGAACATGAGTGCTTCTCCTCTAGCGGAGAAAGCGACATTCGAAAGTGGTTGGCGATCTATTACCTTGGGAGCAAATGCAACGTCGCACTGAGCGAAGCCATCGGGTCCTGCCGTCCAAAGCAGATCCTGATTGTGCCAAAGTAAAGCACTAGGCGAGTTCTCAAATATGTCTATTTCCTTATATGGCATTGTCGGGCGTGCTAGATCCCAGATATGCACGGAACTAATACCATTCTTCTTAACGTGCCCGCCTTCGTCGTACGACACGGCGACCTGGGCAGCTCGGCGCCCTTGGGCAGTAGCGGACCAGAGACCCGGCCGCCATGCCACGCTTGTAACGGGAGCTGGGGCATTGATTGTCCACTTGGGCTTTTGCCTCTTCTCGGCATTCTTGGACAGGTCCCAGACGTGGCACTTGCTATCCAACCCCGCGCTTATCAGATGATCTCCATCTGCATGCCAGGAGATAGAGGATGCCCCCTTCTGAGTATCGTGGGCATTTATTTTTAGTAATGGTGCATTAGATTTCCGAAAGTCCCATTTCAAGATGACGCCGGAATCTGTAGCACAGGCGAAGATCATACCATCTTTAGGCGACCACTTCACATCACTGATCCCATCAGCATTACACCTGAAAGCTTGGATTGTCCGAAATGTTGGACCACTACGCGAAGGTATAGGTGCTTTCACATCGAAACAGCGCACCGTTCCATCCTGGCCTCCAGATAGCAACCAGGTTCCCCAATGAGGGTTGAAATCGAGGGTGTTCACCTGTCGCGAATCCTCCCTGGTCTGAATGGGCTCAAGACCAGCACCTGAGCCCAACCGATTAACATCGTACATAAATATCTTTCCGTTGGCGCAGGCGGTAAAGACGGTGAGGTCGTTGCCATGGTTAGAGGCTAACTTGACGTCTTTTATCGAAAGCTGATCCGAGGCCAGACTTGCATTGCTCTTGTTCGCATATTGCGCGGTAATAATGGAACGGATATCAATACCTTCCTTAACTTGAAGGCCATCGAAATGGATCGTTTTAAGGATATGGCGACCACCCAGCACGGCATGTTGACCATCGGCGGATCTATCGAGACAAGCTACTGGTACGGAGGAGGAATATACTGCGTCTTGGGAGGCATTAGGTCGGTAAGACTGGGGGACGGGCGAGGTAGTGACACCGAGGTTGCCATCGCCAGGAGATTCGGTATTCTGGCGACCAAGTAATCTCCTCATTATCTTGTGTTGGTTATACATATCATTACCGATGGCAGTACTTGGCCACTGGAGATATACAAGTCAGTAGCGTCATGATTTTCTTCGGGAGAAGTCCGTGGCGAATCCGATCAGCCCATGAGAAATTTAGCTATTGTATGTCGCTATTTTCGATGGACTCTAGGTATTGCGACAAATTATTGATCGTGGGTTTTGTGTTTCTAAGATGGAAGCTTTGGTTGTGTAACGGGTACAAAGCGAACTCATCGTTAAATTGACGTAAGCACCCAAGATGTACTTGACTGACTCGAGGGAATGCACGCAACACAACGCGCTGTAATCCGTACCTTCTAGGCGCATTCGCTGATTCGTTCGCGGGGCATCAATTGTGCATACGCAGGTGACCAATAGTAGTAATGTTAGGTAAGTGTTTATGCAAGGGTCTGCCGATTATTACCCGATTGTTTCCCCACCCTCCCGGTCTATTTTCACCGATTGATCTCCTACACGCTGCCTACACTACATACAACCTGCAACCTGCAACCTGACACAAGAGAATAACCTCACCAAGATTATCTCATTATAAACACCTATTCAGTGAAACCCTTTATGACCCGTCTTCCAGCTGGAGGACTAGTTATTAAAATCCGGATAACAGGTACCTAATGTATACAAAGTCAACAAGATAATAGCCCACACTAGGTCAATTTCTATTGTTTCAATGATGTCTTTCCAACTATTATTATTAGTTAAGCTACATTTACTTAAGCCGAATATACCCTTAACATCTTTCCTTAAAAGCCATAAAATATAATACTTATGCCGACAGCGGAATGCCAAGGGTCGCGAGAAGGTCGGCCTAGATGCACCGAACGAGCGCAACAAATGGCCCCGCGCTCCTCACCCAACCTGGTATCAGCTGCCTGGTATATCAATTTCGTGCCATTAGAATTGTTCAACTCACAAGTGTACTAGATTTGGCGTATAAGATAAGTATCTATATTATAGAAATATATTTATTCACAATGTCGTTTCCCAAAGTTCCTCCTAGCGGCGTCTGGGCGCCAGCCGTGACTTTCTTCGACCCCGAAACCGATAATCTAGACACGGAGTCACAAGCAACATACTATTCGTACCTTTCCAAGACCGGCCTCGCTGGTCTGGTTATCCTAGGAACCAATGCCGAGACTTTCCTTCTCACCCGTGAGGAACGAAAGACACTGCTCCAAACAGCCCGTAAAGCATGCGGGCCATCTTACCCCATCATGGCCGGCTGCGGTGGACATTCCACGCGCCAAGTATTGGAATTCATCACCGACGCGGCAGAAGCCGGCGCCAACTACGTACTTGTCTTACCCCCGGCATACTTCGGCAAGGCCACCACTCCGGCCGTAATCGACAATTTCTACGCCGAAATCGCTACCAAGAGCCCTCTCCCCGTAGTGCTGTATAATTTCCCGGGGGTGTGCAACGGCGTGGATTTAGACTCGGCTACTATCGCGAAGCTAGCGAACGCACACAGTAACATTGTCGGTGTGAAGCTGACCTGCGGTTCTGTGGCCAAGATCACACGTCTCGCTGCCGAATTACCGTCGGAACGTTTTGCAACTTTCGGAGGACAGTCAGACTTCTTGATCGGAGGTCTTAGCGTCGGCTCCGCGGGATGCATCGCCGCATTCGGCAACGTGTTCCCGAAAGCCATTGTGCAGATCTACAAGCTATTCAAGGAAGGGAAGTATCAGGAGGCGCTAGCCTTACATCAGAAGGCAGCATTAGCAGAGCAGCCCTGCAAGGCTGGCATTGCTGCGACGAAATACGCCGCGGCGATTCATACGGCAAAGGCAGCAGGTATTGAGGGCGCGGTGGAGAAGTTGAAGCCGAGGCGGCCCTACATAGAGCCTACTGATGCGGCTAAGAAGAACATTGAAGCCCAGATGGCCGAGTTGGCGGCGATAGAGAGTGCACTATAATATTAGCCAGGGTGGAATAGAGCATCTTATTCTCTACGTAAAAATGGAAGGTATAAGTGCCCTGCGTGTCAATGCAAGAAATAATAAAAATATTAAGACTGCCGGTTATGTGGAATAATCCCCCTAGGAGTCATTGCTTCCCGGCCTCATTGATATTACCTACTCATCCTGCTCAATTTCGCCTTATGGGCTAGAAGAACCGAGGTTCGGATAATCGTTTACCAACGCTATGATAGGCATGAAACACTTATTCTGCGCCCATTCTGGTGTGACATTGTCATCATGATGCTCGACCCATTGCCGCACCTGATCCCAACTGATCCAGTCCCAGTTCTCGCACTTCTCCGGTTCCAGGAGCTACCACGATATTGTCAGCTTGCATCCTGTACATAGACTACCTGCCGGAGTCATAGGTCGATGGCAAACAGAAAATAAAGCAGAGCTGCAATTCAGTTACTCACCTCCGGTTGATCATCCTCATTCTCCCTCCGACACTCCACGAACACCGTGACATAGTGCTTAGTCTCCGGGTCGAAGACAGAGTTCGTCGTAGCCGCGACACGCAGGGCTTTAACACGGAGCCCCGTCTCCTCCAGCGTCTCGCGCTCCGCGCACTCCAGCAGCGATTCGCCCATTTCCAAGTGGCCGCCGGGGAACTGCCAAGTACCTGCTCGCATCATCGTTAATAACTAACTAACTTGTATTCTTAACCTGATTTATTTTATTTCGCGTAACTACACGTCTAAATTCAAGGCTGAGGGACGGCATACGTACCCGCGCCGTGGCTGCCCTTCCGCTTCCCCATAATAAATCGGCCCTGCGAATCGCGGATCAGGGCCGCTATGCCGACACGAGGGTGGTAAGGGGGAGAGGTCGTAGCCATGATAGATGTTTTCTGGGACGGCTTCTTGAATGCAATTAATATTGATTGCGTGATTCCGGGAGTACCTCGTTTCGAATTGAAGGGTATTACATGTACATATGTAAATTTCCTGTACCGAAAGCGGACCCGGTGATGCAGGCTACCGGCGACGGGTATTGGCGGACAGTGCGCATATACGGTGCGTATGAACTAGCTTACGGTACATATCTACCCCTTTTATAGAATAGGGGCTACTAAGGACTTGGTCGCTAAAGGTTTGTTTAGAGTAATTGTTTACGTGGTATAAGTCATTAAGAAATATAATATAGCTTTCAGTAGATTATACATGTGCATGTACACACTTCACATCTATCATCAATATTCATTCAATAGTCCATTCCATATAAGAGAGTAAATGAAAGCTGATTTATTCGTGTAGAAACCCTACGTAGTCCAGCGCCAACTATTGCAAAGATGACCTAGTTAGTAACTTATACCGTAGCCATAATACTAGACCCTTTCCTATCCCATCCTCAAAGATACCATTAAATAGGCACCAGCGCCCAATTCACAAAATTACCATGCTCTGTACCATTCGCACTGCACTCAAATGCCCCCGCACCGCCAACCCGAGCATTAGCAGTCCCATTCACCGGGGCAGTCGTAATACCATCCCCACAGTCATCAGCATCAGCATCAGCACCAACCTCCACAGTCCCATTCCCATAGCTCCTCGAAAACCGGCGAATAGACTCCTGCACCACAAACACTATGTCTCCAATCCCGAGAAACGTGTTCGCCACCGCGGCCGTGTCCACCGTCACGCTGAACGCGCACTTCCCAGACGAAGCGATCAGGTTCGTAGTCGTGCTGCTGTGGCGCGCCGTGTCGTTGTTGCTATTCGGCGCGAACCCGAACGTCACGCACGTCTGGTTGACGTTGTCGCGCAAGATCTGGTCGACGAGGGCGGCGCAGTGCGCGGTGGGCGGGGACCCGGGGGCCGTGGTGTCGACGAAGCTGGTGCTGTTCTGCTTGCAGTGGGACTTGAGGCTGGCGTCGCGCGGCGTGGGGAAGAAGTGGGCGCCTGGGGCGGTGTAGTTGTGGTTGTGGACTGTTCGTTTTTCGTCGGCGGAGGAGGTGTTGTTGGCGTATCTCCCGGCGGCGCGCGCCTTGTGGACTGCCGCGAGGATGTTTTCCGCGATGGCGCGGGGGCCGGTGAGAGGCTCGACGGGGTGGTTGCTGGGGAGCGGCTCTCGGGGATACATGGTTGTTGAGTTTGGCGGCATGACGGGTGTTGCGCTGGCTATGTGCCAGAGGCAGAGAGATAGGACAGCGGCAAACGACTTCATGGTTGTAATCGTGAGGAGTTTTTGGTGGAAGAGTTGGTTTGATTGTCGGGATGGGTTGAAGGTTAGGGGTGTCTCTTTCGGGCGGTTTATATAAGTCTTGATCGTAGTCCGGAACGTACAATGCAATTGTTCATACCAGCTCTATTGACACTTGTGCGGTGACGCAAGTCTTGACAATGAATCCTCTTTGTACCTATGTAATATAATGACCATTCACTACTTCTCGTGCGTCCTTTTAGTGACCGTGATTGGCAGATGATGAAGTTTCATTGAATGCTGCGTGGGAGCATGTATCATTGCTTATGACACTAGATGATGCTTTCCAGATCGTTCCTTGACTTAATAGTAATTTGAATCAGATCTTACAGGAGCCAGAAAATTCACCTAAGGATTTTAATGAATACATAGAATCAGTATTCCGACAATTTTTCTTAAGTTTGAAACATAGAATCATGGCCATACCGTGTCAACGTGCCCAGGCTTCATGACTCGGGACTCATAATTTCGTCTCTCTCAGTTCTTTTGCCGCCTGCCTTTCTTCTTCCAGCACTTCTTCTCTACTCCTTACTTCAACCTCCTTAGCTATTCCCTTTACGAATCTGGTCAACACAACCCTCTCCCAGTCACCTCCCCTATTGCTGCCTTTAAGTTCCGGACCGGGCTTATCGAGTCCTAAGATTGACTTTCTGTCGCTTTTCCGTAGACCCAACGTTGTAGGGCTAATCACTTTGTCAGCCCAAGCAATCTGAGCTGTAGGGTGTTTCGCAGCTTTTGGGTCACTTGTGGTCGGCACCGTCGTGAGGAAGCTTCTCAACTTTTCTCTCTGCGCGTGGTAATGCTCCACTAATTCAGACCTACTTAGCGAAGCAGAGGGTGGTCCGACTAAGAATTTGGAGATAATATGTAGGAGGAAGCATTGAGGCGGAAAGAGTACGATCTCGCCCGTTTGTTGCTTCTTCAGCCATGTGCTTGCATCATCAAAACGTGCCGCAGTGATCTCAACACCTCCGTCAGGTGTGGGGATTATAGCCTCAGATCGTGCCGCGGATACAGCGGGGTCGTCGCTGGTCGATAGCGGAAGCATGTAAAGATACATCTGCGTCGTGAATCGACGAGGCTGTCCCAGGGGAGTTATCCATCTAGTGAATGGCAAAAGATTTTCTAACAATAAGTTGAGTATTATGAATTAACCTGAAGCGTGATGCATGGCGCATGTTATTACCTACCAGTATCTACAAGCCCGCCTACACTCTCAACCCACTCAACGAAGCGGACTTTGTTCTCGTAAATCTCTTTACGCGCACTGTCGCGTTGAGTAATAGGGACGTTTAAGGGTTTCCCATCTTTACCTTCTTCGCGGGCGAGTAAAATTCCACTCTCCTCAAACGTCTCCCGGATCGCGCCTAACCGGTAAGTGAGGGAGTCTTCATGCCGCTTGAGATCACCCGGGCCTGGTACCGTTCCGTCATGGAACTCGGAGATGTTCCCTCCCGGGAATACATGAGCCGAAGGAAACGCCGAGGACGACTTCACTCTGTGTAATAATAAGACCTGATTCTCTGGAGATAGGAGAATGACACTAGCACTTGGCCGTGCTTCTGCTAATGTCCTTTCTTTGGGCGGCGTTGACGATGAGTTGTTCCTCTTTGGCATTATGGAAGAGTTTACATGTAATGTTTGCCCCTTATTCAATTGTCTATAATTGGACCGAGCTCCTCCAAGTTTCCCCGCTGTTCGTTGCGAGATGACACCTGTAGCTCGGACTGAATAATATGAGATGAGTCGATGGGTCCCAACTGATGGATTAAAAAGTATAGGTAAAATAAAATACGTTCCGTGCGCTGTATTTATCTTCTTTAATAATCGGAACGGATATGATGATAAGGGTACCATTTCGGTATTATTCAAGAATCATTCAAGATTATGTATAAGTTGGCATGAGTGGGAGTGGTAATCCTTGTTCAGCATGTTGAGCGTGTAATGCCGAGGTCCAATGAGATAATACGCGTCGTTACATGGGGCCTGGATATTCCCCGCCAAGACTATACATCTTCCTCTTTTATACCTAACCTCTATAATTGAATTGTGGGAGTCTCATAGGATTTGACAACATTTTGAGGCTTTTGTACAGAGGCGGCATGTCGGAGCTACAAACTAAAGACGACCGCCCAGCATGGGCACGCATCTCATTCCCATCAAATTGGAATAGTGAGCGGCTTTTGAATCTCACTGTTGAAGGTTTTGCTCAAGTCTCGGAAGATGTCCGACAAGACCGACCCCTTATTCCTGAGATATTCGCTAATTCCATGAGAAGGAACGCAAACAGTTAAAAGATAGTATTCGAAGATTTCCCTTCTCACAAGAATACGCTAAGTTAAGTGATCTTAATAAAGCTCTCCGGAAAGCCAATGAGCGGCCTCCTACGCCCCCATCATATGTGCCACCTGGATGGACTGTGAACCAAGCACGAGGTCTCAGTTTGGACCTGGTCACGAAATTATCGGAAGATGTTCGTCTTCTTGAGTGACTGAATCTCTAAACACCTGCATTCCAAAGGATATTCATACTAAGTCAGGCATTTCTCTAATTAGGAACAACGACTATGGGCTGCAGGAAAGACGGCCGACAGCGCCCGGAGAGAATACAAGCAGGGCCAATTACCTGCTAAACCTCCGTCGTATATACCTACGGGTTGGTCTGCCGAGCAGGCAATATTCCCCACCTTCGAGATATTATCGCAGCTATCGCACAAGGTTTGTTCATGCTACGCGAACAGTATTAATCTCTCCTACTTACATGGTCGGCTAGGACCTTACAAGATATATGGAAGCTCGAAACCAGGCGAATATGGTATTGTCGCCCGACATAGCTCCCCCCCAGGCAGTACAAATAGCTCCATCGCCACTCGTCCAAACACTCCAACGGGCGGGCTTTCCATCATGGGGTTTTGTCATCGTGCGAACTTACTACGCCTCTGAGAGTCGTTGGGAGGAGTTCCAAGAGAGACTCGGCGCGATTTGCGATAAACAGCTTGACGAGGAGACGGGTGAAGGTCTTGAAAAGATTAAAGAAGCTCTCGAATTCAAGACTATCGAAGACCCGCGGCTTGAAGATGTAGGTGTTGAAGAGGCCAGAAAGTAAGTCTTTCAACATATGTTCTCCCATAGCTCTACTAAAACTGGACTTAGGCATTTTCATATCGCTAAATCAATGGGAGGTGTCGCTGCGGGTTTCGAGCTTGGTGTCCTGATAATGGTTGATGCAGGGACTATGGACTCGGTATTGGATGATGATGCCGATGGCCATCAGACTTCCTATGTTAGGGTAGTTGATGTTACGGAACCTAGCGAAGAGGGAGGCTACCAAGGGCACTTCAAGGTCTCTCTGGACGCGTTACTTTGCGAGTTTTACCCTAAACTCTCTATGGGGCTCAGTCCAAGGGATCTCTGGTCTATGATGGACGAGGAGGATGGAACATGGATAGGAGATGATGAGTGAAAGTATATTTCTCTGAGAAGTATAATCCCAAAGCTCATGGTCGGTCGGAACCTTAGGCACCAAGTACTTCGGTTGGCAGAAATGTTATGAGAATAGCCTATTAACCAGCTTTGCAAGACCTCGAGACAGCGAGGACGACAAGCAGACCCAAAAACAGAGCCATTCCAGACATTTTGATGGCCATCGTCCTCGAGTAGGAAATGATCTGTATCAGTTCTTCCCTTTCGAGATCAAGAACGTCTCGCGCCGCATAGTAATCCCGTGTTTCGCGCCAGGAAGACCGGAAGAGAGATGGGATGTCGGATGGATGCTGGAAAATGTGAAGGCAGGTCCTAAGAGAACGCCTGTCGATCTCAGCTTCGTGGCGGGGATATGACATGATGAGTTATGCCGGTTTTACTCGATGGGGCGAGTATAGCGGTGATATGTTGAATTTAAGGGTATAATCATGAAGCTATTTCACATAGTGACGACTCTTTAAATGCGAGATAGGGGCGACCGAATTTGTAAGCAGTGAAAAGGTCCCTGCATCCACTGATTTAATTAATAGGGCATTGATCAACAGATCAGCGGTGAACCGGATGTAACGATAGAAGAGGATTGGGTTTCAGTCTTGGCACGAATTGATTACACTCAGATCGTTTATCTGATGCTGTATTCCTTGATTAAATTACATAGTATTTACTTTCCATCCTCGTTTTGATAGCCCCAGCCAAAAACGCAGGCCGGTATAGTGTAGACACCGCAATACCGGCTAGCTAAGAGGTTTCCTCTCCCCAAAATTAGTTGATTCCTAATACTTCCACAAAAATCAACCCAAATAGATCAGACAAACCTACGTAAACAAACGCACACTCAGGGCTTATCCCGCCCAATGCCAATCTTATACGCCTTCAACGCGCGATCGCGACTCTGCCGATGATCCACAATCGGCTCCGGATACCCTGCCTTCTTAGCCTCCGCCGCAGCGCCCCTATTATACGGATCATGTATGGCCTTGCCCTTAACCCCCTTAAGCTCCGGAATCCACTTCCGGATATACACACCGTCGGGGTCGAACTTTTCGCTCTGCAGGAGCGGGTTGAAAATACGAAAATATGGCTGGGGATCGACGCCGACGGAGGCGCTGAATCCCCACCCGCCGTTGTTCGACGCGAAGTCCCCGTCGATTAGGTTCTCCATGAAGAATCTCTCGCCCATGCGCCAGTCTAGGAGTAGGTCTTTGCATAGGAATGAGGCGACGATCATGCGGCAGCGGTTGTGCATCCAGCCTACGCCTTGGACTTGCCGCATTGCCGCGTCGACGATTGGGAAGCCGGTGCGCCCCGTGCACCAGGCTTTGAAGTGTGCTGAGTTGTAGGACCATTCGATATTGGAGTATTCCGGTTTGAACGGCTTGCTCATGCTGTGGTATCAGGTTCAGCTCGGTATTCTTATCCACTAATGGGTCAAGACTCACCAGATATAAGGCCAGTGGACCAAGACGTGTTTGTAAAAATCTCTCCATGCTACCTCGCTGATCCAGGCTTGGATGCCCTCGACGCCCGCATCCAACTTCTTTGTCTTATTTCTATCTCGCGCCGTCCTTACCGCCGTCCTCGCACTCAATGTCCCAGCTGCCAAGTGTACCGAAATCGATGATGTCGCCGCCTCGGAGGGAAAATTGCGCCTCTTGCCATACTCTCCGATTTTCTCGTCGCAGAACTTCTCAAGTCTATCCATGGCTTCACGTTCGCCAGCTGGCCAAGTGGCATGGAACCTCTTCGCATCTTCGTCTGAAAGTTGCTTGTTTTCTGGGGTATCTGGTATCTCGCTATCAAACAGAGCCGCTATTTTCTCACGAGCGGCAGAAGAGTTCTTCGCGGGGGGGTCAAATAAGCTAAGAAGCTCTTGATTCGCATGTATATGTGCGACCCAGGCCCTAAACCAAGGCGAGTATACCGCATACTGTTTCCCGGCACCCGTATGCAGCGAGCCGGGCGGAACAACGCAAGTATCGTGAAACAATACCATCGCTACTCCCCTATCCGCACATAACCTTACCATGTTTGCTTCTCGCCTTAGTTCATCGACCTCGTATTCAATATTAGCGTATATATGACTCGCGCCCCATTCATCCATGAACTCCAAAATGCGCTCGGGAATCTCCTTTCGCTTGGTGACAGTCTCCACATAAAGCGGAATATCTAAAGCTGCCAAATCCTGCCTCAGCTTATGCAGAGTACGTATCGTAAAGTCGACGCGCACGGGGGACGTCAAATGCGCCTCAAGATCCTCGGGGCTTACTATATATATGCATATTAGAGGAACGCCAGTTTCTTGAGCTTTCTGGCTGGCTTCCCATAGTGCGCGGTTGTCTGTGGTCCGCAGATCCATTTTGAACCAGTGTATCACAGCCTCCTTCACTTGTGTATTCTTCCGCATCGACGCCGTTTCCTCTAGCACAACTTCGAGCTGTTCAATAGGACGAGGGAGTTTGTTGTCATTATATGCTTGGGCACGGGCATTGTTCATTTCCGGCGGGTAGAATTTGCGTAGCACAATGCCATGCTCCTCGGCTTCGGCCGCGAAATGGTGAGGCTCGCGTAATGGATCTGAAGTGCCATTTGTGGGTTTAAGCCTCTTCATGGGTTTCTCTTGGGTCTCGTCCTCACTCGTGACTCTTTCCTTGGAACTTCTTTTGGGTGCCATGGTTAAATGAAGCAATCGAGTTTGATTAATATTTACTTTATGGCGTAATGGTAAGGTGATAGGGAGCAAATATATGAGAGAGACGGGCGCGATCGGTTTTCGACGTGTTACACAAGAAAAAGAGAGGAAAGACATGAAATAGATCAAAAATGAGAAAAAAAAAGTTGAATGAAAATAATACGAATCTAGTTTAAAGAGAAAATCAAGTGTAATTCCCCCCTTGATCCATAGTCCCCCGATATGATCATGCATCATAGAAACCCCAGATCGATCTAATGGGGCTAATCGATCTTATTACAGGGATGATGGCTTGGCTAGTGGATATTTTCAGCCCTATGAGCCGCAAATGTAACCCCATTATCTTAAATTAACGACACATAATTGCACCCCCAGGAGGTACCTAAGTTAACTAGCAAAACTCAAGCTAGAATATTATCTAAGCAATTCGACCGAAACATAGTGTGAACATCCAGTGCTGGTCTTCGTATTTGCGAAATGATACGACTTTTGAGATTGAAATGCAGATGCAAGTTCTTGTTAGAAAAGGGGGAAATGAAGAGGAAAAAAAAACCCGTAAGCCCACAGTCAAGATCAATAAGCGAGACCATCCTTATATTCCGGCTACGTATAACCTTGTGCTAATAGTAATTTTGCACATTGACGACTTCCAGTTATCAAATGATAATAGCACGACGAGTGGGGTTCGAAATGAACTCCTGAAGTGGTGTGCCTACCACTTGGCCAAGTGCCCCTCGAGGGGCGGTATAGGTGATTGCGTTAGACGATATTAAATAGTTTGACTGTTCTGCACTTTATCTTTCCCTACACCCGTAACCTGGAAATATGGCGTCGTCTAAAAGGTATAATGTTGTCATCGCATTGTTAATATAACGATGGAACTACTTAATACTATTATGGGATACAATTATGTTAATCCTCGAACCGTTACTGATACTAGGCAACACATGTAATTGTGTATAAGCATTCGACACCGACTAAACTAGACCAAACGCATCTATCGTGATTGTCAGGATCCTAGATGAGACGTCTAGAACAAAGGACATGTTTAGTATCCATAGCCACAGGCTCCCGTAGTTAGGTTATAATTCCTAGCGCAACAATAAAGTTGTTTTCATGTCGTTTGGCTCCACCTCGTGACAGTGATCTTCGGCACCTTTATACGACTAATCGTATCCTATACTAGGTATTATGGGAGTGCCTTTGTGTCAGGGTATAAGTGGGTTAGGGATAGCTACAGCAGACTATCTACTACTTGGCCTACCTACCCTAGACACTCACTCTGTATATGGCAACCATCAACAGGCATAACCTCTGACATCTCGGAAATTTATAACTTCTAAAATATAAGACCCTCCATTTCCGCCCACGGCATTACTCTACCTGATTAGTACTAGGGTGAGGTAGTTGACTTTGACTGGGCAAGCCTGGTTAAGTGGGTCTTCTTATAATGAGTCGGAGCCGTCCTTATCGGTGCGCAGTAATAACGCCAAAGGAAAGCCTTGAGTTAGATTATTTTCTTTAATCACCACAGCTAGCTTTTAAACGGCTTGTGTTGGGTGCCCATGTCTTCCTTTTGGAACTTGGTAGTTTTGATTGATATGCTGTGAAATGACTTGAAAAATATGATCATTAACGATGAAAGATGACAGTACGGTTATGAGGTTAATGTAGCAAGTGAAACCTCCCTAAGCCATTCTGCGATGCAATCATTGTACCTTCCCCTTTCAGGTTATTTGGTTGCTTGGTACAATCAACGCCGGAGTGCAGGAAAGGACCAGCCCTCACTAGCCTCCTTATCCTAAATGGTATGCGGCACATGGAGATGTCTAAATACCATCGCACATATAGAATTAAATGATTTCCTAATTTAACCTCAAAAGGTATAATTATTTCATAATATTACAGCCGTTCAAGTAGGCTTTCCAGGTAGGTTTGTGTTTGGTGTTATAAGGCGCACTTTTCCATTCAGTACGCTATCAAATATCCTTCAACGCCCCGGAAACACCTTGGTACGGAACGATCATCGGAAATATATACGAGGTATCTAAAACAAAGGATCCTCATTACATGCAACCAGCCAATAATACTTATAGTTAGTTACTTAGGTAGGCTAGAGTTCCTTGTATAATGATGAAGTTGTTCCCAAATCTCTTGGTCTCACCTTGTGACAATGATGTGATTATCTTCACATATGAACCATGCTTGTGGTTGCTATAGTGAGCTCTCCAGTAACCAGTTTGAGAACTTTGCACATACCGTTAAATGGCTAAAATAACCTCCTTTAGCAACGGGCGGCTGGCGGTGGGATACTGTTGCCAAACCTGTCAAGTGATTGACCAGACGTACCTACGTACCTAAAGAATTCATGCCAATAAATACAACCCCTCCAATTTTAGGTATTTACGAAAATTTGAAGTCTTACCCATAACACTCAACTACAACACTATCACCGCCAAAACGTTTACTCTTCCTCATAGGTAACTCACATCAAACCTTAAACATCCCTCTCTTCCCCCCACGGCCACCATGCCTCAGCGACGCAGAAAGCCCAAGGAAGAACCTTTCATGTCTCTCTTACAAGTACTTCCCTGGCCGGGAATGAGTTACCCGTATACGGGTTATCTTCTCGGCCAGCCTCATAGAGACGATAGTGTCGTGACGGAACTCGAGAAAGCAGGACTTATCCCGACTGGCGAAGGCACAGCGGCAATAAATTCAACCAAGTCTGTCGATGAAGCGTGTGAGTAAATAGAGAAGCTCCTTACCCTTAGTATCTATTGAATCAATTACTGACTTTTGCTGCAGTGGCAAACATGTTCGCCCTGGGACTACATCCTAATATCAAGATCCACCTAGCCGCTCAAAACGGCGGCCTACTGGAATTCCTCAGCGCTCTCAAGAAAGCCGTCCCCTGGGCCCAAAATATCGAAGAGTCGGTGTTCATCGAGCTATGTGAGCGCCTAGTCGCAGCGCGAATGGTGTACCGCGAGACGTCAATCGCGCCTTGGGACCGTCACCGCTGCAGCACGGCAATGAGCATCGACCAACTGTACAAAGAGATCGGAGGCCTTTGGAACATAGCGGAGTTCGAGCTTTACGAAATTATGGGAGGCTATGAAGAAGAGAACGATGCCATGGACGTCGAGATGACGGATGCGTCGTCCGTTGCATCGGAAGGCGATGTCGAGGAGGAGAACATCGGGGAAGGCATGAGGCAGATAAATCTGAAGAACCGAAGGAACCCACGACACCACTGGTACCGAAGCGAGGAAGTATGAGCATTTGACTACCTACCTAAGATACGGAATGTAACAAATAGCCTGGATTAGTCTTAGTCCTGTCACGATTCTCCCTCGAGTGTCTATTTTTCAGAATGCCACAAAACCCTTAAGATACTCTACCTCTGTTCCCACCGAAGGGGAAACTATAGACACCTCGAAGCCATTGACATGCCCGCTATAATTCCCAAGATTATAGCTATTAGTAGACGTTAGAATTATCATCATGAACATTGGAAATGAAGACTACGGATAACTACGTAGTATTCGGTAGAGGGATATTAAGATACACCACTGAGTTGATGTATAATTGGCTGTATCTGTTGGAATAGCATATCATAGCAATCTAACGGAATTGGTATGAGGAATGTTCAAAACTCGTGTTCGTGGACCCAATAGAATATATTTTAGATAGAACACGATCTAAATTTGAAAAGATAGCAACTAACGTAGGCTCGCACGCCGTCTATCGTTACTCTACATCACAGAGAGGAATCCTTCAAATCTAGGGGTTGGGGGGTAATCTATGTGCCATCTAAAACACGTCCAGGGGGCATCATGGGAAACGGATGCAGGTGGGATACACGACGGGCTTAAGCTAGTTACGAGGAAGGAAATATGTTTGACCCGTATCTGTGCTGTAATGGACGTCTCGAGCATTACGGCTTTTTCAAGGCCATTGTTAATCTTCGGCACGGAGGCTATCGAGGTAGCCCCAGAATCCTCGCCCATGGGGTCACTCGGAGGTGGACGCGAGAAGACTTCGCTAGCCGTATGGGGTTTGGCAGCAGGTTACTGGAATCAAGAGAATTTAAGGCGCGAAAGGGAATCGTTTGTATTCGTTCCGAAACGTGGATGTGGCGGTTTATCTAACCGGCTAGATGCAGCATCAAAAACAATCCCATGCCGACCATACAGTCATGAATTCCCCGTGAACACCAATGCCTATCTGTAGATGCATTAGGATATATAGTAGAGGCTAGGGCAAGAAGCTAAAGGCTAAAGACTTACCACCCAGATGATAAAGGAATTTATCGGACTGCGCTCCAGACGTTCTTCACGAGGCCATCCCGCTGAGCGAGTCTGTTAAGAGAATCGTCGCTCTCACCCATAGCGCGCACGAATCCGCAGAGAGCATAGACGTGGTTCTCGCCCTGAATCTGTCGGCCGTTCTCGTCGACCTTGGCGATGGAGATCTGAACGGAAGCGTGGTCCTTGGCCTTGATGATGCGGTTGGTAGCGCTGCACTTTCGGGGGATGTACCTAAGCACAAAACAATCGGCGTTAGCAAGACCCTCAAAGATAACAAACAAATTGTATGCAGTAATTGGGTATTCTCACAGGTCCACGATCTCTCCCTTGTCGTTTTCCATTTTTGCGGCTTGTCGATTGTAGTAATCGGAATTTGCTTGGTGGTTGGTTGCGGTCGTGGAATATCGCAAGGGGTGGATGTTGTCGTAGGTGAAGCAAGTAAATCGACTTGGAAATTTTGACCCCTCGAAAATACAAAATTCTTGTTTGGTGGGCGTGGGGCTCGCGCTCGGGTGTGGATCACGTGAGTAAATAAAAAGTCAGGTGGTTTCGAGACTATTTCGTGGCGACTAAACGGTACCTAGTGGGTCTTGGCGTTTTGCCATTTACGGAATTTGTTAGTGTTGCTGTAACCGACGCGTAACGGCGAATTAATTACCCAACTTAAACTCATCAATCTACAATAGATGAACATCATTATCGGGTTTCAGTCAATTCAACCCTCTTCAATTGTACCTAATATACGTGAAATGATTTTTTTATGACAGATACGATCTGCTACGAAATATTCTGCAATCCTGTCGATCAGTAAAGTTCTTGGTTGCGCTTGGCGCATACCGGTATCCCTGCGACTTCAATTCGCCATGTCGACAGCCGACGTCTTTCTGTCGTCTCCCGCACCCCCTGCGAGGGCCGACCCCTATGATTTGTCCTCCTCTCCAGGTCTGCCTTCTATAAACGAGATATTTTCTAGTAATCCTAAGAAGCCTCCGCTGCGGAGTGGAGGCTATGCACCGCCGGTACCCGATGATGCGCGTACTACATTTACTAGTGCTGCAAGTCTATTGCGAGAAGCGTCTGAGATTGATATAGAGACCGAACAGATCACTAACTCACCACCATCAAAATCACGTGCCAGCAAGACCAAGAAAAAGAGAACACCAACACCGGAGACCGTCAATGCACTCGTAGAGGCGCCTATTCTAATCGAGTCATCACAAGAAAAGCCATGGCAGAAATTCAAGAGCAAGAAGTCAACCTCACAGAGCGAGCAGCCGACTATCTCGAAGGCCCGTGTTACCAAGCAAACGACTAAAGGTAAACAAAAGGAGAAGACGGATACAGTTTCTAGGCACTTCCCCGCTAAAGAAGGTGTCGGAAAACGGGCGGATGAGAAATCGGATAACGGCATAATAGCACAGAAGTTGGATGACCAGGTCACAAACGATCTTCACTGCTCGGAACCTGCTTTAAGACGGCGGAGAGATTGGACCCCTCCGCCCCCAAATGACCCGATCATTCTTGAGTCCGAATCAGATAACCAGGAATTGCACTCGTCACTTGACCGAGGATCACGGTCAAAGGACGTATTTGATACGCTCTTGGATCAATATGGATGCAAGCATACTGCATCATCTGCTTCATCGGAGCGATTACAGCAATCAGGTACCCTAGAGAAGCGGAAATCGATCGAGCCCGTTTCAGTGGGCGTTGAGATCGGGCAGCGTCCGAAGGAGACACCTCCAGCTAAGGTGGTAAACACCAAGAAGAAGACTAGAACGATCACGGAACTGGCGACTGCGCCTTATATGCCACTAATGAATCCTGAACTCGACCTTACAGGCCCAGCCACAAAGGAGTCTCTGCTGAACTATTTTGATGAGGATGGTGTTGTCAAAGCGCTTGTTGATCAACAGACGATTGTCATGACGCAGAAGAAAGGCAAAGCCAAAGAAACTAAAGCGCCAGCAAAGCCTAAGCGCAAGAAGAAATCTGGTACAATGGACAATCCAATCCTATTGTCTCCGAACTCCGCATTGAAGCAGTCCTCTAACCAAGACTTTGTTTTTGGAACATCAAGCCAATTAGTTAGAGAAGACTCTCCTACGACTCTTCGAGATCTTCAATTGGCGATACGAGCCTCAAACCAGGTTGATTCAGATCCTTTCGCCGATTCTGATAGTCAAGGACTCTGGCATGCTAGCGCAAGAGATACAGATGGTGAATTAATGAGGATTGATGATGTTGAATTGGTCAAAGAATTACCGTCGTTATCTCGGACCCAAGGACGACAGCAGTACTCGGACGAGGGATTTGTTGATATCAATGACATCCTAAAGTCCTCGGATTTAGAGGAATCAACAATTACTCCACCACAGAACTCCCATCTTGCTGTTTCCAGTGCGCAGCCTCCACAAATCAATGGCGAAGAGCCTACAGAGCTTGCAACCGGGACTAGCAACCCGCGTCCAGATTTTGAGCTTCTCAACGACTCACAGCTTGCGAGCCAGATCGCATCTTATGGATTCAAACCAGTGAAGAGACGCCAAGCCATGATAGCTCTTCTAGACCAATGTTGGCTTAGCAAGAATCCTGGAGTTTCCACTGTCCACGCCAATTTTATGTCAACCTCGTCCAATTTATCTGCCCCCAAGAGGAAGCAGACAACCACTGCCCCACAGCCGGAAAATCCTCCAAAAAGACGAGGTCGTCCAAGAAAGAACTCAGTAGCTGAAGCTTCAACATCAAAAGCTACGGTACCAAAAACGACTACCGCAAAGAAGCCCCGCGGGCGTCCAAAGAAAGATACTCTGAAAGCTATCGAGATCGCAGATTCCGACTTGGACGAATCCATCTCGTCGTCTTCAAGGGAATCGTCTGTAGAACGAGACCGGATATTCTCCTCCCCACCGGCGGTGGACCTCTCCCTTTCAGAAGAGGCTGATCTCTCCTTAACACTATCACCAACGGAGCAGCAAGCCGGCCTATTCAGACACATAACGAAAGCCGTGATATCGGCACCGCGCTCGCAGGATCCATCACAACCGTCCTGGCATGAGAAGATGCTGCTCTATGACCCGATCATCTTGGAGGATCTGGCTGCTTGGTTGAATGCCGGGGCGTTGAGCGAGACAGGGTATGACGGTGAGGTCTCGCCTATCGATGTGAAGAAGTGGTGCGAGTCGAAGAGTGTTATATGTCTTTGGAGGCAGAATACGCGCGGCAAGGAGAGGAAGCGGTATTAAATTGGATAAGGGAGAACTTTGGTGGTCTGAGCACTGCTTTTACCATTAGAAGCGCCTGTACCCAGCTGCTTTTGGTACCCAGTTTATTCGAATGAATGCAGAAGATTACGATTTACTTCCTCCCCTCTCGACTAGCGGTTTTACAAGGGCTGCGCTTACTAAGCATTTTGCACGCACGCTATTAAACTCTTTGATGGGATATCTAGAAAAAAAGGTGCTCTCATCATGTAAAGTCGCTGACCTTCACAGCTTCAAGTACCTAAGGTCTAGGGTCTAGCAAGGGACAGAAATTATTCCCATACCCAGGAGGTCCACCCCATAATAGCCAGTGGAAGCAACCCTCGAGACACACAACATTCTTATCACTCTATGTTTACAAAGTAAATGCAGTCACATGCCTCTATGTTTAGCAGTGTAGATTACAGCTAATTCCATTTTATTTACCTACCTAAGGTACCCATCGCCGCACCACACCCGACTATATCTCATTCGTAGGGATCCGATCTAATGGCAGATATACGACAACGACATCTTCATGCGGGTGAAGCCATTGTCGTATTGATTATGTTGAGGTATATTAGGTACAGGGCTAGCAACTGTACTCTGGATCCCACGAGATTTATATATAGGGACAGTGTTGTTGATGGGATGGCCGTTGAAAACAACCATAAGATTGCTGATTGTGCTTTGGTTCTCCCGATGTTGAGGTATGGGGGTGTCCCTAATGTTAAGTCCGCTGAATCCGAGTGAAGGGGTAGTGGCTATGGTCTCATTACCTCGATGTTCAAATACGGCATCAGTAATCGAGATCTTGTTCTTCTTCTTCTGATATTCGGACGTGGGGATGACGTCGCTGCCGCTGCTATGCTCAAGATGCTGAGGTGGCGGGCTGTAGGTAAGATCAATCACTTCGACCTCGCGCTTCTTCTCGGCGGATTGAGGCTGAGAACTGACGGGGGTAATCTCGCTCTCATTTTCAGCTACGGGGGTGGGATCGTTGGCGTTATTGTCAAGTATAGGGGTAATTATCTCACCACCTTGATTACTCTCAGGACTTTGAGGCTCTTGGCTGACAAAGAGACTCTCCTCCTCGTCATAGTTTAATACAGGATTAGCATCGCTTCCGTTGCCGGAATTTCTATCATATGGAACGTTGTAGGTAAAACCAGTTGGCATACCTCTGCAATTACTCTCAGGAAATTGAAATAGAGGGTTAAGAGAAATATTTTCGTACTCCTGGTATTTGAATTCGTTCCCCTGATATTTGAATCCGGGGCCGACGTAGCTGTAGGTATCGTTATTCCTATGATACTGATGTATTGGGCTCTGTGGGAGATCAGTTTTCCCGTTCATAACAGTCCGAGCATCACCATTGGTTTTCTGTTGGTCGGGTTTTCCCGCGACCTCTTCGGCTACGATACCAGTTCTTTCTTGGTTCTGATCAGCCGTTTGATGGAAACTGTAGGGAGGCGGCAGTTCGTCTCCGCGGGTTTGACACTGGGAGAAGTTAGCGGATATTTCCTGTGTGCGGAAGAGAGGGTCTGGGCTTGTTGAGGGAAATGAATTTTCAACGTGCGATGATACGAACTGAGGATTGAGTCATGAGAATGGGATATACATACCTTTTCTCTTTTAGGATATTGAGGTCTTCCTAGCTGCCGATCTATGATAGCTTGTTTGTGTCTGCCGCAATATTGACTATCCCGAGCAGCCTCGCGTCTACAACCGGCAGCGTTGCACACCCAAATGAGACATCTACTGCGCAATTTCCCGGAGCTGCTGCCATATGGGCTCCCAGACTTTTTTACAATGCCGCTCGGTCCCATAGCGAGTTCTCGTTGTACTTGAGTTAGGTTTATTTCCCAGGTTGTTATTAGTAAATGTCGTTTAGTATTCTCCGTATAATACGCGTACCAGCAATCGCTTGTTACCTTCTGAGGCTTTGGCTATTTATTTGGTCTTTCTTGCAACTTCATTCTATTCCCAATCAGACAGGTATCCTACACCACTATCAGAAACGATAGGGTAAGACTCGACGTACTATTAATATTCGCTGCAGCTGTCGGTAAGCACGGGAAAATGCCCTTAATCTATATATGGAGCATATCAATAATGATACTAGACGAGATGCTTTCAAGATATAGTTCTGTCGCTTAGATATCCATGCTCTCTAGATAAAAGGGTTGTTGAAGGGACATATACAATTAGGACAAAAGCCTCCGAGCATACATGAAGAGTTTGTTTTGCAGATATTTCATTTAGTGTATTAGACAATGGATTATAAGGAAAATCTACTATTATCTGATTGTTTCAGAATGAGTAAAGTTTACCATGCCTTTTTCACCATCCTATTCCGAATTAACGTGCCTTGCTAAGTTGTATAAACCGGCGAGTAAAATGCTGAAATACCAAGTTATCACAATCTCTGATAGTTAACTCCGAAAATTTTCCATTTTATCATGAAATACGGCGGATGAACATAGATACATTAATCTTCGCGGCGTATGTTATTTCGTTTACCTGTTGGCTTACAATTATATTATCAATTACCCTAGAACAATATGGTCAAAGGGACCTGTAAGGACTCATGAATGGATACCAAAAGGATGGTTTAATTGTTCAACAGTTGAACGCTAACTGCAAAATGATTAAGAGGATTTGTTGGGATATTATTAATAAGTAATCCTTATTGGTTAACTTATACGCGGGGTTATCCGGTGTGGCAATAAGGCTTATTAACTTTAATTAACATTTATATACTTTTATAAAGTAATTAACCACGTAATTAATCTTTTTTTATATAATATTAAATATATTATTTTTAAAAATACCTTTATTTTTAAATATCGTTTTTTATATATAAACCTTATTTTTTTAATATTAATTAATAATTAATTAAATAATTATAAATAATTAAAAATTTTATTAAAAATAAATATATTTATTTTTAAAATATTTAAAATAAAAAAGGTTAAATATATTTATTTTTAAAATATTTAAAATTATTTTAAAATTATTTAATTATAATAATTAATAAATAATTTTTAAACGTTATATACGTTAAATATTATATAATAATAATTTACGTTTATTACGTATAAAAAATTTTTTTTTTTAATATTTTTATTATTAATTATTAATTTTATTTTTATATATTTTTACTATTTATTTAATTATTTAAAATAATAAAAATTATTATTAATTATATTAATTTTAAATATAAAAGTAATTATGTAAATTTTTTAAAATTTATAAAAGATTTTTAAAACGTTAAAAAAATATTAATATTTATATTTATTAAAATTTTCGAATATTATAATAATATTTTATTTAACGATTATTTTTAAAAAATTTTTAAAAATAATTTTTAAAATTAAATAATAAATTATTTTAAATTTATTAATTTTAACTTTTTAAAATTAATTTATATTTATTTTAAAATTTATAAAATAATTTTTTTAAAAGTTAATAATAAAATATATTATTAAATTATATATAAAATTTTTATAATAAAAATATAATTTTAATTTATTAAAAATAATATAAAAAATTTAATAAAAATATTAATAAATTTTTATAATAAATATAATTTTTATATTATTAAAAAATTTAAATAATAATAAGTTTTTTTATTATTAAATTTAATAATAATATATAAATATTATAATTAATTATTATTACGGTTTATATCTTTTATTTTATTATAATAATTATGCGGTAATGTAAATTAAAGGGGTTTAAAAAATAATATTAAATTTATAATATTTATTAAAATATTTATATTTTCTTAATAATAAATTTATTTTATTTTTTTATAATATAAAATTTTTAAAAAGTTTTTAATAATTTAAATTATTATTTTATAATTACGAAAATATTTAATTTAAGGTGTTTATATATTTTATTTAATTAAAATTAAATTTTTATAAGGTAATAAATTTAAATATATTTTATTATATTAATTAATTTTTATAAATTTATTAATTTTTAAAGTTTTAATTATTTTATCGAAATTATATTATAATAATAAATAAAAATATAAAAATAAAAAATATAATAATTTTAATTAAAAATTATAAATATTTAATAATTTATATAATATTATTAAATTATTTTAAAAAA